>NW_028281217.1:822500-955885 GCF_059751285.1 Brachycentrus maculatus
GCTAGGAGTGTGCGTCATGACAGAAGAGTGTGGTGTTCCATCCTCTCTGCCTACCTCTGCAGAAAAAGGCCACGATAGTAGTAGTTGTATAGTCAAAAGCCTAAGTAACCGTCATGGATGTGAAGAAAGCTAGGAGTATATGTCAGGATAGATAAGCGTGTGGCGTTCCATCCTCTCTGCCTACCCTGCAGAGAAAATGCGTGATGGTAGTACGGCTGTCCAAACATAAAACACAGTAAGGGACATTTTTTTGTAGTACGTTTTTTTGCATTTTTGGACTTAGTAGAATCTACTTAGTCCAAAATGCAAAAAAAAAAACGCACTACAAAAAAATGTCAATTACTGTGTTTTGAATTTGGACAGCCGAGTAGCTGTAGTACTACAACGAAAGAATGTTATATAGACCGTCCGTTTAAAAGTAACGTTTTTAGTGGAAATCCATTTCGCGTAATAAGCAGCAATTTTAAAGAACAGCTCCATTTTTCATTTTCTTGTTTAGACAAACATTTTTAGATACCGATTTCTGAAAACCGCAAACTTTTTAAATAATTATTTGACCAGAGTCAGTATTATGATGTAAATTATAAATATTTATTTCAACGGAATCAGCCGGAAATGATATAATTCACCGATAATTTGACAGACGTATGACTCCATTTTACAGGCGTACTCTCAATGTAAGGGGTGTACTCTCAAATATACAATTCGGTACGCGACCGGCTGCGCGAGAACCCATACGTGTCGCTGCGGATATAATTTTATATCGTGGGTGTAATTGCAAAAAACGTTAAAATATGCAATTTTGACTTAATGATGCACATTATAAAATTTTCAACGTTCTATAAACTGGCAAAATACACTAAGCAGTTTGAAATGTCATATATCGCTCACTCCTTTCAAGAACGTCATAAATCAAAGAACTTGATTTTTCAGGAGAACGTTTTTAAAGTTTGAAAATATAATACAATGTATTAAAAATAAATATCAAGCCACTTATTGAACATTTTACCGTGCAAACAGATCTTTTTAGGTAAAACCTGAAGATTTTTTCTGCATTTGAAAAATATTAAGTATATTTAAAAAAAATAATTAAACAATACCTTTTCTTCAAAATGCAAAAATAACACTTTCTGCCGTGTAGCAGGTATGTAAATATTATGTTAAAAATATGCCACTTTTGCTGGGATATAGTACATTTTCTGGGCATTCCGAAAACATGAACAACTGAAAATTGACGATTTATCATATATGACGTTGTTGAAAGGAGTGAGCGATATCGTATCACCCTGTAAAAACCTAGACTGTAATATTCTTCATCGTATGTGTTGAGATGTCAATATTAAATAACTCAGAACCCAGATTTGTGAACAGAGATTTGGACACACTCAACATACTGTGAGCTAATAAAGCCTTAGAAAGAGTCAGCAGTTAAAGATATAAGACAATCGATTAAAGCGACAGCTGGCGCAACCTGAAGAAGGAAGATCGAACTACAAAGCTTGACACTAAATACTCGTATAAGCGATTTCTTGCCCAAAAACCGTCAATAACCAAACCATATAATGAGTAAAGTATTGCATAGGAATATCATATCTACCAAAATCTGGCGTGGAGAATTCCTCGTCTTCGGATGCCGGGTTGGCGTCTTCAGCAATCGATGGGGTTTCCGGATCATTCTTCTCTTGCACTTCATCATCAGCACCCTCTTCGACTTTGACAGACTCTTCAAGGTTGTCAAGGAGATGGGCTTCTGGTTCTTTGATACCGAGATCGACTGCCTCATCATCTTCGGTTTTAGATGAATCTATCTGATCTTGGTCTTCTGTTATTTCTTCCTTAATGTCATCATCTGCAGCCAAGGCGGATGATTTACTCGAAGATTGTTCTTCTTCCTGATGGACATTTTCAACGTCATTTGAATTGACGCTCAAATCTTCTAGTAAGACACCTTCGACGTCATGTTTTTCTACACCAGCATCATTTGTTACGTCTTCTACAACAGTTTGAGCATCACTTGGTTCAATAACATCGTCATCAGGTGTCACATTATTAGGAGGTTCTATATTTTCAACGGAAGGATTTTGGACATCATCTAAAGAATCATTTTTTTCATCTATTATCGGTTGAGCTTCTACTGGCATTTCGATATTTTCATCAACACTTTTTTTGACATCTTCACCTTTCTTAATAACTTCATCGACACTTTTCACATCTTCAACACACTTTTCAACCTCTTCTACTACCTTTTTAACATCTTTTTCACTATTTTTAACTCCTCCAACGTCACTTTTAACATCTTCTTTCTGCCCCTCTACACTATCTTGAGACTTGCTTTCACTTTTGCCCGATTTGGACAGCTCTTTCTTGCGTTTGAGTTTAGCCTTCTCAGCTGCAGCCGACTTGCTGTCTTTTCTGAACCACATCATTTGTAACCGATTTTTTATAACAAATGTCTCTTTGGTAACACTTTAGCACTTCGATCATTTCCATACAGCCGAATGATAAAACTATCGGACTGTTGATAACTTCACGATAAAAATGAACAAAGGACAGATAAAAATTATTAGATAGAAAAAAGATAAATGAAATTATTATTAAGACAAAATTATTTCTTTGATGGGAAAATCCGATCAAAGTAATAACTTTTGAAATCAAGATGTCCCATATTGTAAAAATGCAAATAAAAAATGTTTCAAAAGACACCGAGTTTTCAATTTATTTAAAATTTATGTAAACATGGTTTTGGGAAACACTCCTTGCATCGACAGATGTGAGCGTGTAAAGCAAAACTGAAAAATCAAAGTAAAGATATAGATTGATGTGAAAATGAGATGATTTGATGTAATAATGAATGATAAATATTACGTCAGCAGTAATTTTGAATTACATATACAGGTCTGGGATAGTATATTCCTTTCTTAAAACTAAATATTTTCTAAAACTTCAAATAATTATTTTAATTCCATATAAGTACTTATATAGTCATAAATATATTTTTTTAAATCACGCATTTGTATGAGTTCTAGAATAGCATTTTTATTTTACTATTATTTATCATATCAGACATTGGATTATTCACCCTACGGATGATATATCAATGATATAGTTGTCTCAACATGATATGAAGCGTGTATTGCTTTTATACTAAAAAGATTAGCATTCAAAGACCAGGCTTCAAAACGCAGATTGTTGTATAAAAACCATAGAAGCTTCATCTAAGACACCTATAATTTATACATTACATCTGAGGGACTAACGATTGAATAAAAAAGACTGATTTGAAAACGTACATAAAATATTCTCTTTACTATATATTATATCCGTCGGAAAATTCGTAAAATATCGAAGATTCGAACCGATAAGTTTTCGATACTGTTTGCGTCTCGGCTGAAACAGTTTTATCCATTTCTTTATCATTAGATCGGAAATCTGACAAAAGATGGTGCTAGCATGAAAATTCAGGAAAATACAAAAAAATAAATAAAAAGAAAACTGTTCATCGAATCTCGTTTTTTGAAATTTTAATGGATTTATTCAAAACAATAAATATTTAAAGTTAGTGAAAATGATAATAAAAATAATAATTGTTGATAATTTATATAGAGAGCCATTATCGTAAAATGCATATATGTATTTCTCAACGATTTTTTTAAGGGGTTGGTATAAACTAACTAACCAATTAACCATCGCGCCACGCTTATCTGTATTTACAAACAATATTCGCCTCTTCCACATTCACGCATCTTCTCGAACACATGGAAAGTATGACAGGAATCCTCTGATTGCAAGCTATATACATATGGTATCAAACGTTTTGATCAATATCACTAGTCTGTTTTTGGTCGGTTGGAAGATATTGCTTTTTAGCAATAAACCCGCCAATGCACGAGTATTTATCGAAAAAAAAATTAAAATAAATGATCTGAAAAAGTACTTTATGGAAATAAATTTAAGTATGTAGTAATTAGTCATATTTTCTTTTATTGTTTTTACCTTATCTTTTTTTTATATTTTCTCATTTGTTATTTATTTATATATATTTATATATATATATATATATATATATATATATATATATATATATATATATATATATATATATATATATATATATATATATATATATATATATATATATATATATATATATATATATATATATATATATATATATATATATATATATATATATATATATATATATATATATATATATATATATATATATATGTCATATGTATAGAAAAATAAATAAATAAATAAAATGGCAGCGATATTTGCGCAATATGTATAAATGTGTTATCGGCGCCGCGGAGTCTGGCCAAACCAAGGTCGGCCGAAGCTGGATTCTAGTTTTTATCTAGCCAAACGTTACGCAATATTCGACCAGAGGGATGTAAACAACGCGTACGTGTTACATTTCAAAAGCGGCCACATCCAAAATTGAAAATTATAAATAATTTTTAAAAATCGTCGAAAATTGTCACAAACGAAAGAGTAGTCAGCAACTGTCTTTCTGTTCTTGCTCTTTGGAGCATATTCATTATAACTAACTAATTATTACGTCGCTTCGCTGCAGAGGTAGGTAGAGAGAATAGAACGCAACGACAATATCGCTCGCTCCTTTCATGAACGCCATAAATCAAAAAACTTGATTTTTCAGGAGATCGTTTTTAAAGTTTAAAAATATAATACAATGTATCCGTCCGCCTGAGAAGTGTAATGGTAAGCGCGCTTGGCTACCGTTCTGGAGGTCCCGGGTTCGATTCCCAGAGGGAGGTCGTATAAATATAAGTGATTTTTTCACTCTAATATTTATTCAATATTACCCTGGACTGGTAGCTGAAGCGGAAGGCTGATCACCTTTCCTTCGTGTGTTAACGATCAAGATAACACTGCATTTATATGATGCAGTGAACTATGCACCATTGGGGTGCGGATAGGGGTTCGAATGAATGTATTAAAAAATAAATATCAAGCCACTTTTTGAACATTTTAGTGTGCAACAGATCTTTTTAGGTAAAACCTGAAGGTTTTTTCTCCATTTGAAAAATATTTAGTATATTTAAAAAAATAATTAAACAATACATTTTCTTCAAAATGCAAAAACAACACTTTCTGCCCTGTACTACTACTACTACTACTACCATTGCAGGGGTAGGCAGAGAGGATGGATCGCCACTCTCTTCTTCTATCCTGACACACATTTCTAGCTTCTTTCACATCCATACATAATGGTACACGAATACTGGAAAATAAGACTACTCGGATGTGGCTGTTTTTGAAACGTACACTTCCCAAGGATGTTCGTGACGTAACACGCGCTGGGGGGAGACAGGGATGAGAAGAGAGATCACCACGTGAATTATGAAGCGAATTATTTAAACTGGGAATTCGCCAGACCTTTCAGCTTCTGAATTGATATCGCTAGATCACGATTTTCCCTCGATCTGCAGACACATCGATACGTTCGTGAAAAATGCCAGAACTACAGAGGTCATATCATACCATTTAGAACCATATCATAAAGAACCCAGTCAGGTATCCAAAATGAATTACATAACGACATTTTCCCTATATTTTATACTACAATGCTTCAAATATTGTTCAAAACGACTCATTGCAACACCAAACCGAATTTAAAAAAAGAAAATCTTACTATTTTCTGACATCTCAACATAGATGAAGAAGAATATGAAAGTCTGGGCATTTGCGGCGAACGCCATAGGCTGGTTTACGTGATCACTTTACACACGTGTAACATTTACCAAGTCTACCCATGATTGACAACCACACTACTCAGATTCTTGGACGTTCTATATATATGAACCAATTTAGAACCCTTGTTCTTGTATCACTAGAACTTCACTAGAGACATCTATCGGTGAGATGTTAAGAAGCTTTTTACTAAGCAGAAACTCTTATATTAGTATGTGAAATCCGAATCCTGAATTATAATCACACACACGAGAAACGCCAGAAAATATCATTTCCATTTTTATTATTTTAACTTAAACCAGCCTATGACGGTCGTCAGCCCCGTAAATGCCCAGACTTCCATATTCTTCTTCATCTTTGACGAGATGTCATAAAATGATATCTATAAACCTTGTACATAATAAGCAAGGTGAATAATAAATGTAACTCCCATGAAAAAAAATATATGTAAGTAATTATTTATTGACATTCTATGGGTCCCTTTCACAAGTTGCGATTTTTTTCATTTTCGGCTGACCATTACAAGCATCGATAATGGATAGTTGGTATGGTACCCAGAAGGATAGCTAGTTGGCTGATGTTTCCGGTATATGTACGTGCCACGCGCGCTCACCACGAAGGAAGACGATACCACGGATGTGGGATGTATTAATGACGACATTTCGCTCACTCCTTTCAACAACGTCATATATTAAAAAAAACAATGCCTCTTTTGCTGGGATATAGTACATTTTCTGGGCGTTCCGAAAACATGGACAGTTGAAAATTGACGATTTTTGATACATCGCCCACTCCAATTGTCAATTTTCAGTTGTGCATATTTTCAGAATACCCAGAAAATGTACTATATCATAATGTACTATGGCATATTTTTAACTTAATATTTACCCGCTACAGGGCAGAAAGTATTGTTTTTGCATTTTGAAGAAAAGGTATTGTTTACTTATTTTTTAAAATAAACTAAATATTTTTTAAATGGAGAAAAAACCTTCAGGTTTTACCTAAAAAGTTTTGTTGCACAGTAAAAAGTTCAATAGGTGGCTTGATATTGATTTGTAATAAATTTTATGTATAATACATTTTTTTGAGTTTATGAATGTAAACACGACTAGTTTCGAGAGCTACAGATTGAACTTTTTACTGTGCAACAGATCTTTTGAGGTAAAACCTGAATTTTTTTTCTACATTTGAAAAATATTTAATATATTTAAAAATAAAATAATTAAACAACACCTTTTCTTCAAAATGCAAAAACAACACTTTTTGCCCTGTAGCGGGTTAATATCAAGTTAAAAATATGCCACTTTTGCTGGGATATAGTACATTTTTTGGGCATTCCGAAAACATGCACAACTGAACATTGACGATTTTTTATATATGACGTTGTTGAAAGGAGTGAGCGATATGTTTTTTTCACTCCGCGATATTTACGACATACATACATAAGTATTTGTCAAAGAGAAGTCAATTATTTACAATACACAATTTCACAATCTATGTTGTAATTTTTAACAACTTATTAATAAATATTATCATTAAACTTTTACTCGGTAAATACCACAATTATACGTGTTTCGATGCATTCAGCATCATCATCGAACACCGACATTGATTGCATCGAAACGCGTGTCACAATAAATTTGAAGTAATAGTGGTATTTACCAAGTAAAATTTAATGGAAAAAAATGGGCAAATCAATTAATGAAATCATTTTTAATAACTATAGACGTGACGTCATCATAAGTACAATTGCAAGCTATTAACATAAATAAACAAGATTTAAAATCTTGTTTATTTGCAATTAATTTTTGAAAATTCCGCGTATCGGAGGTCAGAAAAAAGCCGTTCTCCGTATCGATCCTTTCCTGGCAAAACCTCGTAAACTACATTTAGCTAAATATAGTTTTGATATTGTAAATCTAAAAGAAAAACAACCAACTAAGCACCACGAGAGAATATAACGACACACCAACCTGCCTTTGCCAGCAATCTTCGCCTCTTCCACATTCATCTTCCTCATGGTTACCCTCGATCATTCTGGTAATTCAAATTCAAGAAAATCTAATACGTTTTAATTAATGATCATAATTTAATTAAATCATCGTACTTATATTTCAACACGTATTTTTATTTTTCATTAAATTTATGAGACGAACGTGGTTGGTAATAGAAGAAGAGGAAGACCGACGAAAACTTGGCATGACCGAGTATTTCAAATACTTGGGCGTGGTCAGGTGAGGAGTCGGAATAATACAGATGTATGTATGTATGTATGTATGTATGAGGAGACACATGAATGTGGAAGAGGCGAAGATTGTTTGCAAATATAGGAGGTGTGACGTTCTATTCTCTCAGCCTACCCCTGCGTGAAAGCAGGTTTGTACATATGAATATGGAAGAGGCGAATATTGTTGGCAAATACAGATCGGTGTGGCGTTCCATTCTCTCTGCCTACCCCTGCGGGGAAGCGGCGCGACGGTTAGTTAGCTTAATTCAAACACTATGTACGAACGAACACCGTGTTTGGTCGGCATCTAGTCTACGCTGGTTCCGCAGACCGGAAGTTCCGGTCTCCGGTCGGCGCGCGAGCCGCCAATTGAGAGCCGCCGCGCGAACCGCCAATTGAGCGCCACTGGACGCGTGACGTCACCCCATGTCCTCGGCGGGATGACGCCATGCCGGCGATCGCGGGCATGCCGATATCTATCGTCATCTCCTCAACGATTAGGTGAGGTGAACAGGGCTTCGCGTATCTGCGTACACGCTCGGTGAAAAATATCATATCTGCGTAATATATTTTTATTTTTTTAGATATGTATTTGGCAGTCGATAAGTCCGCCTCCGTAGTGTAATGGTCAGCACGCTCGGCTACCGTTCTGGAGGTCCCGGGTTCGATTCCCAAGGGGGGTAAAATAAATATAAGTGATTTTTTCACTGTCATATTTATTCAATATTACCCTGGACTGGTACCTGAAGCGGACGGCTGATCACCTTTCTTTTATATGTAAACGATCAAGATAACACTGCGTTTATACGACGCAGTGCCCTATGCACCATTGGGGTGCGGATAAGGGTTTTATTATTATTATTTGGCAGTCGCCCGGTGGGAGGATGTTTCTGCCAGTGTCAAGTCTTATTAATATAAACAACAACAAAAAAAACAATTAATAACATTCTGAGTGTGTCCAAATACTTGTTCACAAAATCTGGATTATCTCCAATTACAGGAGTTATTTTCATATTATTTTTTGACATCTCATCAAAGATGAAGAAGAATTTGGAAGTCTGGGCATTTACGGGGCATTTAATCTAGTGAAGTTCTAGGGATTCAAGAACAACGTTTCTAAACTGGTTCATAATATATAGAACTTCCAAAAATTGGAGTAGTGTGGTTGTCGATAATGGGTAGAATTGGTGAATGTTACACGTGTGTAAAGTGATCACTTAAACTAGCCTATGACGGTCGTCAGCCCCGTAAATTCCCAGACTTCCATATTCTTCATGTCAAAAAATGACATGAAGAATTTATTTATTTCATAACACACGTCTAGTTTCGAAAACTAAGAGACGTTTTAAATTAAATGAAACTCATTTAGTATTATACAACTGTTGAATTTAAAAGTTAATGCCGAATCAATAAATAATAAATTATGATCGCTATGATATGTCCGCCTCCGTAGTGTTATGGTCAGCATGCTCGCCTACCGTTCTGGAGGTACCGGGTTCGATTCCCAGGGGGGTTTAATAAATGATATTAACAAGTGATTTTTTCACTCTAATATTTATTCAATATTACACTGGACTGGTACCTGAAGTAGAGGGCTGATCACCTTTCCTTCATGTGTAATCGATCGAGATAACACTGCGTTTATATGAAGCAGTGCCCTATGCACCATTGGGGTGCGGTAAGAGATTTATTTTATTATTTATTATGATATGAATTAAAGAATTAGGTTCAGAAAGAAGGGTGGATACTTGGGGGGGAGTTCGCCTGTGTTGAGCTATTTAGAAAGTTCTCCTTGTCTGTTGTGAGCGGACACCGAAAGTACGTATGGTTTGCATCCCCTATATCTTGTCCACATTCGTAATATGGTCGTGATACCTTGCTTGGCACACTGCTCCCTTGAAACAGACCGCGAGGCGGCTAAAAATTGAGCCATATCGAATTTTCTCGAAGTCTCGCAATTTGGTCAAGGGGTCAATGTCGGCCAGTCGTTGCGCAAGCAGTAACACATATGATGGCGGCAGTACTCGCTGAAATGAATACGTTTTGCGAGTGTCTTGCGTTTAGACGGATAACTTGACCCTTTGGTTACCAAAATCCGATATACTAACATATAAATTAACCGGGACATTTTATTTGAATATTTTTTTTCGACATAGATGGAGAAGAATATGTAAGTCTGGGCATTTTCGGACCTCACATACAAATAAAAGAGTTCCTGCTTAATAAAAAAGCTTCTTCATCTCACCAATAGATGTCTGTAGTGAAAATTCTATTGATTCAAGTACAATGTTTCGACATTGGATCATACATATAGAACTTCCAAGAATTTGAGTAGTGTGGTTGTCAATCGTAGGTTGCCTATGACGGTCGAAAGCTCCGTAAATGCCCAGACTTCCATAATCTTTTTCGTCTATGATGAGATGTCAACTTCTAAATATATTGTTCAAATTCGAAACATTGTTCTTGAATCACTAGAACTTCACTAGCGACATCAATCGGTGAGACGAAGAAGCTTTTTATTGAGCAGAAACTCTTTAATTAGTATGTAAGGTCCGAATCCTTGATTATATTCAAATACATCAGAAACGTTAGAAAATATTCATTTCATTTATTAGAATTTTTTTATTAGCTTATATTTGAAGAGTGAATTTATTTACAACATTTTGAATGTTAACGATCAAGATAACACTTCGTTTATATCATGCAGCGCCCTATGCACCATCGGGTGCGGATAAGTGTTTGAAGAGGATTTTTTATAACGTTGCATACATTTAATTGACTAAACTTCGATAGTCATCAAACAACAGCACAGAGTGTATACAAATTATTCAACACATTTCACTTTTGAATAATTTATTTTTTAATTCGCGATATTTCTGGTATAATGACTCCAAAAAAAGTCCTGGTAGCTAAAGGGTTAATATGTAAAAATAATTGCGCATTACATATCGTGTTTTGGGACAGTCGAGAGGGGACCACTTTTTATAACATGACCACATCGTCGCGACGCGGTGACTTTACACCTACGATACATCCGAATATGTGAAAATTGTGGATCAGGTAGATGATTTCGCATATCTGGGAAGTTTCTTCTCTAGGCGGTTCACAACGGAGCGCTGGCACCGACACTGGCGTGTGAAACCGAATCGTGAAAGTGCCAAAGGAAGGATGAAAGCAGAGTGAACGCAGTCGATCGCTCAGACGAATGTGTGGATATTGTTGTATTAGACAATTAATACTAAAGATAAGGAAGGATGAAAGCAGATTTGTGAACAAGTATTTGGACCCACTCAAAATGATGCAAACACGACTAGTTTCGAGGCCTACAGATAAAAATACAAAATTTTAACACCGGTTTAAAACTAGTTTCGCATTTTGCGAAGACATAAGCGAGATCAAGATCCGTTGGTCCATTTGAGATGACGATTAAACCATCTTCGCAGACAATAATTCACGCCCAAAGGGGTGAATCAGCGGTGAATTCCCTGCTAAAATAAACAGCGCAATATAAACTAACAGGAACACATAACAAATAAAGTTAATTGTGGCAATCAATTTCAGCAATTTCCCTCGGCTGGGTTCGGCTATACTACGAGTTTACGCGCAGTTCGCACGTTGGATTATGACGATTCTGGAGGACTAGTTACCATATTCAACTTTTTATTGAATATGGTAACAAAAATTACCGTTTTTTTAAATAAAAAAAATGTTTTTTATTATTTACACAAAATTTTCAATTTCATACTATTTCTGTGTGCCTAGGCGGCTCATTATTACAAATAGGTATCAAATTGTGGTAGAGTGGGCTCGAACCGAAAAGCTCTGACTTTAGAGTCCGCGGCACTAACCACGGGACCACAACCCGACACAATTATATTTTGTAAAATCTGTAAAATTGTTTCTCAAAAAAATAATAGATTTTTTTTACTTAAGGCTTAATTTCACAACGCTTAAGGGAGAGCAGACGTCAAGAAGTACGCTGTGTGCTATGAGCAATGTTTAGTGTTGCGTGTGTTGGTGGTATGTTCAATGATTAAAAGATGGCGCTGCCATTGCGTAAAGTGTTTTTAAGTGCATAAGCTTACACTTTTAAGCAAATAAAAAAGCTTACTCAAATCAACCATAGATACCGCGAGCTATATAAAAATAGTGGTATTTACTAAATAAAACATTAATTGAAAATGGATACATTTTACCACAAAGTGACTGCCGAATCAATTCATGAAATTATATGAAAATACATGAGTTCTAAAAATTTTAATAGTGTGGTTGTCAATCATGTATATGTTGTCAATATGCACCATTTTATTGCATTAAACATAATTTCATTTAGCCTCCCACCAGTCTATCGATGTCGCTGACGACGAAACCCAATAACTGGCCAAATAAAATATGTATATAAAATACTGAATAGTCTTTATTTTATGATTTAGTATTTAGTAATTTAGTATTTATAATATTATTTAATAATATGTCTTAATTAATTAATTAAGACATATTATTTTTATTAAGCATTAATTTTTAAATCGAACACAGTTTTTTTGAGGTAACTAAGTTGTATTTTACTAACAAAAACACATTTAAAAATTAAAAAATAAAAATACTGTGACATTGTTTCGCCTAGTTATGGCATTAAACGAATGAAAATGTCATAACAAGGCGTAACAATTGTCACAAGAATTATTTTTATGTGTTTTTGTCAATAAAATACAACTTAGCAGACGCAAAAAAATTGCGTTTGATTTAAAAATTAATACATAAATTAAAATGGAGTTCTACAAATTAAACGCCAAATCAATAAATAATATGTATTATTTCATTACATGGTAGAATAGTGTGCATATGAAATATACCATAAATAAGACAATTATAAAGTAAACGTTAGGAAAAATACTTTATTGAAGGTCGCAGAAAGATGAATGGTAATCTAGTGATTTAGAACAACGCACGTGCATTCATCTCGGTTCGTGATGCAATGAATGCATATGTGGAGATTTGTATCAGAAAATTCTACACTTATTCGTGACGGTTCGAGATGCAAGACGCGATAGTAAAACGATAAGGTTTACGACAGTCTGAAAATATCCATACAAGGTGAAACTTCTAACACAGAATTGGAACTCTATTATTATTTATTAAACCTGTTTATTGTTTTTATATTTTGCCATGTGTTAGTTTTGGTTATTTAAAAAAAAATGTAACTTTATTATTTGTGTTCCAGTCTTGTTAACCTTAATCTCATGTCCCAAAATGAGAAATAGAAATTACTCATCGGGAATATTATATGTATGACTTATGTATGTAATATGTTTAGAAAAATAAATAAATAAATAAAAATAATTATTTGATGAATTGGTATTAACTTCATGGAATAACACGATGTTTTAAATATACAACACTCAAATAATACCGCGATTTGAGTTTATTTATGTGAATATGATTGAGGAAACGCTTGTTTTTATACGACTAGAGTTTATAAATGACTACTAGTTTCGGAAGCTAAACTTCCATCGTCAGGTCCGAATAATAACTAAAATATAAAATCTATAAATAAGGAGATGGGTAAGTTAGGGGGAGGGGGTTAGTCAAGGGGCGGAGTTTGAAAATAAAGAAAAAATGGAAAGCAAAGGTGAAGAATTTCGAAACAATATATTATTTAATAAATTATTATTAGAATTTAGGTTTTTTTCAATATCTAAATAATTCATAATTTGGCCTATATGTGGTACAAGGTGTAAATTTTTTAATTTATGATAGTGGAATGAGTGATTTGTATTGGTAGTCATTCATAAACTCAAGTGTTTCCTTAATCATTTTAACATGGCTTACCACAAAGTAAATGCTGAAACAATAAATAAAATATTAATGTGAACATGACTAGTTTCGAAAACTAAAGATGTTCTCACCAACAAGTGAAAATACACACTAAGTTATGTTCTCGTTTTACACAAACCTAAGCCAATAGCAGGATATATACAACTTTCCAAACTTCCCGAATGGTGAACGTAACACGTGTATAAAGTAGTTACTAAAATCGGCCTACGACAGGTCATAATCCTTGTTAATACCCAGACTTCCATACTTTTTATCTATTTATGTATTAATTTTAAATCAAACACAGATTTTTTGGGTCTACTAAGTTGTATTTTATTAACAAAAACACTCAAAAAATTATATAGGGACAATTGTATCGCCTTGTTAGGGCATTCGTTTGATAATGCCCAATGATGATGATGATGAGTTTTAAAAATTAAACGCCAAATCTTTAAATAACTTTATATCTATGTTGAGATGTAAAAAAAATGTAAAATTATGTTTTTTTTTAAGTACATATTTTTGAACATAGCATAACATAACTAACTACAAAATAACCAATTAACCATCACGCCATTACCTCCGTTATAAGGGGTTAACTTTATAGGGGTGTTATAACGCTATAGGGGGGTTTACCATATTTCACCTTATCTCACTTCATTGACAACTATATTTCTGCACTGCTTCACCCATTGCAGCCATACATACATTCAAGTGTACCTTTTCTTACCTGGAACTCAAATTATAATCGTACATTATTTATAATAACCGTATTGAATGGTCAGCCTACCATATTCGGAATCAACGTATCGTTTAGTTATTGATTTAATGACTATTTCTGCATTCAAAATATTAACAATAATATAATAAAACTTTCCCAAGACCAGGTGGATATTTTATACATGTATACGCAATGTTTTTTCTTATACACTTGTGTCTGTTTTTATGCGATAGATACGTTCCAAGGGGAGTCACATAAAAAAAAATTCGCATAAAAAAGACGAACTTTTTAATATTATTTTTTGACATCTCATCAAAGATAAAGAAGAATATGGAAGTCTGGGCATTTACGGGGCTGACGACCGTCATAGGCTGGTTTAAGCGATCACTTTACACACGTGTAACATTCACCAATTCTACCCATTATTGACAACCGCACTACTCAAGTTCTTGGAAGTTCTGTATATATGAACCAATTTAGAAACCTTGTTCTTGAATCACTAGAACTTCACTAGAGACATCTATTGGTGAGATGTAAAGAAGCTTTTTATTAAGCAGAAACTCTTATATTAGTATGTGAGGTCCGAATCCTGGATTGTAATCACACACATGAGTAACGCCAGAAAATACCATTTTCGTTTTTATTATTTAAGCTTATTATTTGACCAGACAATTTATTTACAACATAATACTTGGACAAGTATTTGGACACACTCAAAATGTTGTAAACGAACTATTTACATACAAAACTGGGTGATAGGTTCCATTATTTTTAATATCGATATAATATTACTTTTAATATAATAACCGTATCGAAGGGTGTTTGAAAGTGATGCGGAATGCATCGAAACACGTGTCACAGTAGATTTTAAGAAAAAGTGGTATTTACTAAGTTATACATGAATTAAAACGGTATTTTTATTAAACCTAGGTATTTTTTTGACCTGCTTCATATATAGCTACTATAATAAAAACGTCAGTTACACCATATATGCTTAGCACGGTGGTATAACAATATCGAGTGAAACCTCTATCTATCGTTTTTAAAGGGACCTATTAAAATAAACTATGAATGCGGGAAAACAATGAATGCGGGATTAAAAGGTCAATACGCAAGTAGATACGACTGAGTAAATATACCGTCTTCCCAATCTGCATATAGGCTATAATTCTAAGAAGAATACAGGTTTCAGATGCAAAAATACAAACCTGAAAAGAATTATTAAAAAAAACTAAAGTTTATTGACCAAAATTGGTGTTTTAACTATTTTATTTTCGTATGTCAATAGTGTATTTTCAGCTTCGCAAGTAGTATTTTTTTCAGCATCAGTTATTGAATGTGCGATGTATAAAGTTTTCTTTCAAAGAGTGTGCACGCTTCTGGAAATGCAGGTACAGGCAGCGGCTCCTTTTCATCAATATCGACCTCTTCTGCTGTCGGTTGCACGAGCTTTCAATAGTTTCTATCCCATACGTTGCCGTTAAATGTAATAAAAATAATAATTATGTAAAAAAAAAACGTACAAAATTGCATCAAATATGGAGCTTAATTCGAACGATAAATGCAGTAAATGGTGATAGAGAAACGATCGATGCGGTTTAGTTTACTATGAAATTAATTCGGGATAGAAGCAATAAACGACACATCCGGGAAAAAGATTATTCGAAGAACGATAGATAGAGGTTTTACTGTATTACCTAAAGGAGTAATAAATATTAAAAAAAGGTTGCATCTTTTCTACAAGCGAGCAGAACACCTTCAAACGTCCTTAAGGTCGATGTATGGATAGCGATATATGTATCATAATAAATAAAATAAAACAGGAATAACCTTAAACCAACGGTTCTCAAACCGTTTCTCTCTCTGTCTACCCCCTCGGGGAAGCGGCGTGATGGTTAGTTGGAAAGTTAAAAGTTAGTTGTGTATCAATAGACTTGGCATTTAATTTTTAGAACTCCATTTTAATTTATAGATACTACTACTACTACTTTGTCCGCCTCCGTAGTGTAATGGTCAGCATGCTCGCCTACCGTTCTGGAGGTCCCGGGTTCGATTCCCAGGGGGGTTTAATAAATATAAGTGATTTTTTCACTCTAATATTTATTCAATATTACACTGGACTGGTACCTGAAGTGGAGGGCTGATCACCTTTCCTTCATGTGTAATCGATCGAGATAACACTGCGTTTATATGTTGAGGATATGGAAGTCTAAATATTTAAAACGTATATTTTTTTGCAAATACGTGTGTCGGGTTGTGGTCCCGTGGTCAGTGTCGTGGACTCTTAATTCAGAGTTTCTCGGTTCGAACCCACTCTACCACAATTTGATACCTATTTCTAGTAAAAAGCCGCTTAGGCTCACAAAAATAGTAAGAAATTGAAATATTTGTGTAAATAATAAAAACACAAACATTAATCTTTTTTAAAAAAATCGAAAATAATAGGATGACCGAATTTGTAACAGCTGTTGCGTCTTGCGAGCGAATAATTGACGATTTTACAACAGCCTGTATGTAGCAAAACAGATGTTTTTCTTGCAATGTGTCGTAATTATGATTATCAGCGTATTTTTAAGTCGATGATCTAATACGGACTGTGACAGACTCTCTCATAACTGAAGATACCACTTCCCATTCATATTATCAGTACAAACATTTAATTTTGATGAATAAGTACCACTCAAAATCCACGTAAAAAGCGCTAAGTTTAGAAATAATAATAATAATAATAATAAAACTCTTATCCGCACCCCAATGGTGCATAGGGCACTGCGTCATATAAACGCAGAGTTATCTTGATCGTTTACACATGAAGGAAAGGTGATCAGCCCTCCGCTTCAGGTACCAGTCCAGGGTGATATTGAATAAATATTACAGTGAAAAAATCACTTATATTTATTTGACCCCCCCTGGGAATCGGACCCGGGACCTCCAGAATGGTAGCCGAGCGTACTGACCATTACACTACGGAGGCGGACAAAAGTTTAGAAATAGTGGTATTTATTTAGAAAGGCAGGGCTTTTTTCCATGTAACGCGATGGAACAGAGTTCCGGCACATTTATTCAAGGATATATATATATATATATATATATATATATATATATATATATATATATATATATATATATATATATATATATATATATATATATATATATATATATATATATATATATATATATATATATATATATATATATATATATGTATATATATATATATATATATATATATATATATATGTATATATATATATATATATATATATATATATATATATATATATATATATATATATATATATATATATATATATATATATATATATATATATATATATATATATATATATATATATATATATATATATATATATATATATATATATATATATATATATATATATATAATATATAATATATATATATATATATATATATATATATATATATATATATATATATATATATATATATATATATATATATATATATATATATATATATATATATATATATATATATAAGTATATATATATAAAAAATTTTTTCAATTTACAAAAACAATTAGTCGAAGCAATTTACGTAATTACAATCTATATTTATATAATTCGTTGAAATGATAAAATGTGGTATTATGAATATTCGAATTTAATTTATTTTAGTAAAATGCTTGACCTTAATTCGCTCACTCCTTTCAAGAACGCCATAAATCAAAAATCGTAAATTTTCAGTTGTGCATGTTTTCGGAATGCCCAAAAAATGCACTATATCCCGGCAAAAGAGGCATATTTTTAACTTAATATTTACCCGCTACAGGACAGAAAGTGTTGTGTTTGCATTTTTAAGAAAAGGTATTGTTAAATTATTTTTTCAAATAAACTGAATATTTTTCAAATGGAGAAAAAACCTTCAGGTTTTGCCTAAAAAGATCTGTTGCACAGTAAAAAGTTCAATAAGTGGCTTGATATTTATTTTTAATACATTGTATTATATTTTAAACATTAAAAACGTTCTCCTTAATAATCAAGTTTTTTGAATTATGACGTACTTGAAAGGAGTGAGCGAATTGTGTTTCAGGACTTCTTTTGTTTTAAAAAAAACCCCGAAGAAAGGTATGAATTAAATTTTTTTAGGCAGAACGGTTCTCCTATAAAACAAATAATTTAATTTGATCACTATTACTTAAAATTTATTATAGCACGTATTTCAATGCATTCCGCACGATCACGATATATTTGCAATTTCATATATATGCACGATATATTCAATCAAGCAGGGGCGTGCATTCCATATAGGCAGAAAAGCAGTGCTTATCCTGACTTACCCGCGTGATATACAAAAACGCACCAGTACCTACCCTACCTTACTAAGTAGTACCTAGCTTACCTTACTACCTATCTCTACTGCCTACCCTAGTAAGTAGTATCTAGCTTACCCTACTACCTACTTCTACTGCCCTACCTTAATTAATTCTCTGTGCACGCCACTGCATTTATGGTAATAAGCGGATAAAGCTAGTTGCTAAAAAAAAACCGTTAATTCTCACGCTTTGGAATGAATTTAATTCTCAACCTAATAATTGTATTATAAAATATAATCCACATTATTTAGTACGTAAACAATCCCACAATTAAAAATGATAAATTGCAGGTTCAATGCCACGAATCTCTAGTTTCCCGCGTGCCTTAATACTTTGAATATAAAAACACTTTTGAAAGACCAGTTTTGAGTTCATTCATGAAAACACAACTAGTTTTGAGAACTACAGATGTTTTTAATATTAATTATTATTTGTATAGTATTTCAGATTTTTTTATGCTTCCGTCATTACTTTTCATTTTTTTCATCATGATTTCTTTTCATCTCACCAATAGATGTCTCTAGTGAAGTTCGAGTGATTCAAGAACAATGATACTAAATTAATTCATATATATATATATATATATATATATATATATATATGTATATATATATGTATATATATATATATATATATATATATATATATATATATATATATATATATATATATATATATATATATATATATATATACATATATACATATATATATATATATATATATATATATATATATATATACATATATATATATATATATATATATATATATATATATATATATATATATACATATATATATATATTTATATATATATAAATATATAAATATATATATATATATATATATACATATATATATATATATACATATATATATATATATATATATATATATATATATATATATATATATATATATATATATATATATATATATATATATATATATATATATATATATATATATATATATATATATATATATATATATATATATATATATATATATATATATATATATATATATATATATATATATATAGAACTTCCAAGAATTTGAGTAGTGTGGTTGTCAAAAATGGGTATAATTGATGAATGTTACACGTGTGTAAAGTGATCACTTAAACCAGCCTATGACGGTCGACAGCCCCGTAAATGCCCAGACTTCCACATATTTCTTCGAAAAAATATGTATAAGACCATTTTTTTTCAAAGGAATAACCCGCAAAGCTTCTATTTTAGAAGCTCGTTTGGTAGATGTGAATGATACATCACAAACGCCCAGACCAAATTGAGTTCATTAATGTGAACACAACCAGTTTCGAGAACTACAGATGCCCTCATCGTCTCGTGAAAATACAAGTTATACAAGTGTTTTATTTTCATATTTATATAATAATCTTATTCCACGAAATGAATGCCAAGTCAGTCAATAATGTATGCAAACGAATTAAAATATCGCATTGGCTAATATTTGCGTTGAATAGTTTTACAATAAAAGGCAGAAAAATGTCGGAAGGACAATGGTAAACCGATTTTCTTGTATTAGCAATGAGCACATATATGTAAGTCTGCTTTGATCACTTGTTCACACAAGTTTTCCGATGTGTAATTGTTGACCTACATGTATCATTATTATTTTAACATATCAAGCGATATTTAGTAGCTTTCGTAGCGAGTTATTCAAGATTATACCAGTCAATGTTTATGTATAATTCACCCCATCCTCTCCAGTCTTAAAATCTTTCGCAAATATATCGCTAACTCCTTTCAACAACGTCGTATCTTTATAAAATTAATTAACATTGTTTTCACTACTTTTTTATTAATACAATTCAACCTACCGGTTTCGACAATACCTTGTCATCATCAGGGTTTATTTTAAATAAAAAAAATTAAAATACTCTCTCCAAAAACTTCCACACACTCCATAAAAATCCTAAATGTACATGGAAAACATTTAAGAAATCGTTTTTACAGTTTAAAAATATAATGAAATGTATTGAAAATAAATATCAAGACACTTATGGAACGTTTTAATGTGCAACAGATCTTTTTAGGTAAAACCTGATAGTTTATTCTCCATTTGAAAAATATTATAAAAAAATAATTAAACAATACCTTTTCTTCAAAATGCAAAAACAACACATTCTGCCCTGTAGCGGGTAAATATTTAGTTAAAAATATGCCGCTTTTGCTGGGAAATAGTACATTCTCTGGGCACTCCGAAAACATACACAACTGAAAATTTACGATTATTGATATATTACGTTGTTGAAAGTAGCGACCGATTTAGCAAAACACAAACGTCCTGGCAGTTAAATAAAGTTAATCCCTAAAAATAGACAAAACATACAAGAGACATAATTGATTCATTATCTTACATCAATCAAGACTTGTCACACAGCTCATTTACTTGTCTTATTCGTCTTGTCATATTTTCTAAATAAGACATCACTAAATCCGATAGATCTTTATTTTCTATTGCCTCAACAATTGTTGTCAACTGCATATCTTCAAAAGAATGTATGCAGTCAGCAGCATAATCGTATATTTTATTTTCACATTCCATAAAAAAATACAACTCCAATATAAATCTTTCTCTTCAAAATATATAAATCTTTTCTTAATTTATATTAAAAAATTGAGGCCCTACATACGTTACATAACATTCTTTTCAGTGTGTTCAAATACTTGTTCACAAAATGACGGTCGTCGGCCCCGTAAATGCCCAGACTTCCAAATTCTTCTCCATCTTTGATGAGATGTCAAAAAATAATATGAAAATAACTCCTGCAATTGGAGATAATACAGATTTTGTGAAAAAGTATTTGGACACACAAAATGTTGTAAATAAATTATCTGGTTAAATTATCAGCTGAAATAATAAAAATGAAAACTTTATTTTCTGGCGTTTCTCATGGGTGTGATTATAATCCAGGATTCGGACCTCACATACTAATAAAAGAGTTCTGCTCAATTAAAAGCTTCTTTTCATCTCACCAATAGATGTCTCTAGTGAAATTTTAGTGATTCCAGAATAATGTTTCAAAATTGGTTCATATATATAGAACTTCCAAGAATTTGAGTAGTATGGTTGTCAATAATGGGTAAAATTGTTGAATGTTGCACGTGTGTAAAAGTGATCACTTAAATCAGCCTATGACGGTCGTCAGCCTCGTAAATTTCCAGACTTCCATATTCTTCTTCGTCCTTGATGAGATGTCAAAAAAAAATATTCTTTTATTAAACCCAGGTAACATTTGACGTAATCTACTTTTTCTCCTTAAAACATCGTTGTCGTTAGAAAACGTAAGTTTTTATTCGAAATAAATATGTTTTTGAAAAGAAAATATTCACTGAAAGGTAAGGAGTTAAAAAATATATAAAAAATATAATTATTTATATTCTAAAAAATTACGTGACGTGCGCCTTCTAGAGCTGCCGAACGTTGAACGAGATCTGTTATTGCGAGTATGGCCTTAAACAGTTTTCCTCCACGCTCATATCGTAGAGTCTGCATACAATGCGTTACATCTTTAATGTGGGTCACCTATGTTGCCTCTGCATTTAGTAAATCCTTCCCGGCTAACAGAGACGCATACTCGTATTACATATTTCCATTGTTCTAATCTTATCTCCTTGTTCTCGCACTCATATCCCCTTGTTTATATTACATCGAGTTT
This sequence comes from Brachycentrus maculatus, assembly GCF_059751285.1. NCBI lineage: Eukaryota > Metazoa > Arthropoda > Insecta > Trichoptera > Brachycentridae > Brachycentrus > Brachycentrus maculatus. Next base: position 845,035 of record NW_028281217.1, read on the forward strand.
TTACCACGCCGGATTATCTTTCAACTGATAAATTCACTTACGCCTTTTTATCGTAGCGCGCCGCGTATTGATAACACACGTTTCGCGAGAAAAATATTATTCGCTTAAAATGCAGTCGTTGTGTGTGTTATAATCGCTCACTCTTTTCAAGAACGTCATAAATAAAAAATCGACAATTTTCAGTTGTGCATGTTTTCGAAATGCCCAGAAAATGAACTATATCCCAGCAAAAGAAGCATATTTTTTTATGAGTGTGGAAAGAACGGTAAAACAAATTTATGAGGCGAATGTAATTGGGAAAAGGAGCAGAGGAAGACCGAGAAAATGTTGTATGTGACAAATCTTGATTGTTACAGTATCTACTCAATGAATTAGGGCCACGCAGAATTTCGCGCAATTTCTCAATTCAAACAGGAATAACTCAGAGAAAACCTTGAATAAAACAACATTGAATTTTATTTACACATGAACACTTTATTACGCTTAAATTATGCATATATTTTCATATAAATATAGTTAGTATTTAGTATTTCCACCTTTGGCAGAAATAACTGCCTCAATTCTTTTTGGCATACTTAAAATGCACTGTTTTATCATGTTTTTTATTTCTTCGTCTTCTGACCAAACTTTTTGAACATTTTTTTTAGACAGTCTACTGTCGGATTTGGAAATGAGTATACCTTATTTTTTAACATGCTCCATACGTTTTCTATAGGATTAAGGTCCGGAGAATTTCCAGGCCAGGGGAGCAAAGGCAGATTTTTGTTAGACAAAAATTTTATTATTGATTTAGCCCGGTGGCAAGGTGCCCCATCCTGCATGAAGGTGTATGGACCTTCTATTGGGTCGAGTGTATGGTAGAAGGGCAATAAAATTCGTTCGAGGACCTGCTTATAGGAATTTTGGTTCATTGTTCCTTCCACGAAAAACAACGGTCCAGGTAAATTGTTAATAATACATGACCATATCATTGTTGCCGGGGGTTGTTTGATAACTTTTACCACACAGGCCTCATTGTAACGTTCCATTGATGTTCTCCTGACGAATTGACGGCTCTCTGTCACGGCTTCTAACCGGCACTCATCACTAAAGATGACCTGAAAAATAATGAAAATTTAAGTTTAATTCAAATATATAAGTTTATTTACTAAAATGATATGTTGAAAATTCAATCAAAATAAATACCTTTTTCCAATCATCAACCGAGTAATTTCGATGTAGCCTGGCCCATTTTAATCGATCCGCTTTCATTCGTGGTGTCAATTTTGGTACTTTTACAGGGCGCCTGCATTTCAGATTTACTTCGTAAAGACGTCGCCTCAGTGTTGATACCGATATATTTATACCCTCTTCTTCCAATTTTATTTTTAATGTTTTTGCTGATGCACTACGGTTTTCTAAGGCACTTTGAACGATTTTTCAATCAGTCCTCGGTGTTGTTTTTCTAATCCTACGACAGTTCTTTCGCCGATTGCTGGTGGCGGGTGACTGATTTTTTATTGATTTTGAAATTATGTCCACTGTTTGACGAGAAACGTTTTCTTTTTTTGAAATTTCTCTATTAGATAGTATTCCTAATTTCAGTAGCACTATAACACTAGACTTTTTTTCCTCAGAAATGTCTTTACTTTTTCCCATTTTGTCCTTTTCAAAAAAAAACACTTGTGTTTACAAAAAAAATTTATACTTTATGAACTAAAATTAAAAATTAAGTTTTTTTCACAAGACACGATAACTATATAACCTCTCTGAACAAAACAACAACCAGAACTCAAGAAACTTCACTAATAAATGAGATAGGACTATTATTTTAACTTTCAACTATCTGTCTACCTGTGCTAATTAGGGACCTTTCTCAGAAAAAGGGTTTGAAATTTTGTAAAGGCTTAAATAATCCAGGTATATTTTACATATTATTGAAGGTAATATACATGATATTAGATGTCAATAGAAAACTTAAAGTATTTATGTAAAATAAATATAATAATCCAAAAGATTTCAGAGTATTCAAAAAAATAATGGGTGGCCCTAATTCATTGAGTAGATACTGTATAAGATATTCAATCCATTGGGTCTGTTGCATTGTTTTATGTGATCAACTTTATTTATTTATTATTTACTATACACATACGAGTACACTGTCATTTTTAAGACTTGTAAACTAAATCACAAACCCTTATCAGCACCCCAATGGTGCATAGGGCACTGCATCATATAAACGCAGTGCTATCTTGATAAAAAAAACATGGCACGATCAGGTGTGCCAAATACTCGCAAGTGGTCAGGTTAGGAGTCGTAATACTCGGCGGGTGTGTGTGAGGAGATGCATGAACGTGGAAGAGGAAAAGAATGTTTGAAAAGACAGAGTGGTGTGGCGTACTATTCTCTCTGCCTACCCCTGCGGAGATGCGGCGTGATGGTTAGTTAGACTGAAGTTGAAGTTTCTACGAGTAAGGAAATCATTTGGGAACGAGAAAATCAAGGCGCAGAGTATCAATGAATGTTTGTAAACAGGCAGAGGCGAGCAGTTCCATCTATTTTAGGTCGGAATTAGCGCGCCCAGAGCATTCTCGGATTGTTATTGGCAAAGTCTGTATATTGAATAGTGTATAAGAACCCGATCAAGTGCCTAACGTATTGCTATTGGAGATTCAACCCGCTAACAGCCGGACGCAGAAATTAACAAAATTCAAAAATAATTTTAAATATTTTTATTTATTTATATTTATATATATATATATATATATATATATATATATATATATATATATATATATATATATATATATATATATATATATATATATATATATATAAATAAATTAATGTAATTATAATAACCCTTATCTGCACTTAGTGGTGCATAGGGCACTGCGTCATATAAACGCAGTGATATCGTAGTCATAATTTAAACCCTGAAGAGTGCAACAGGTTGGTGCCGAAACTAGATGGTTGTTAATAAAAATGTGAGTGGATCAAAAAATAGAGTATTTTTATTTCTCAAAAAAAAAATATCTTGATCGTTTACACATGAAGGAAAGGTGATCAGCCCTCCGCTTCAGGTACCAGTCCAGGTTAATATTGAATAAATATTACAGTGAAAAATTCACTTATATTTATTTAACCCCGCCTGGGAATCGAACCCGGGACCTCCCCAGTAAGGTAGGCGAGCTGACTGACCATCACACTACGGAGGCTGAATATAAATAATAAAAATAGCTAATGAAAAAAAAATGTGGTGCGGGTAAAAAAGGATTAATATCTAAATCATATATTACACAAACGCTATACTGAATAGGCATTTAAAGACAGGCGCTGTTAAGTAGTTGGGTAGACGCTCGACTGCAAAACTGGCGTCGCGGGTTCGATTCGAGCCATTTGCAAAATAAATTGAAGAAAGATATATTCTCAATTGGTCTGGGTGTTTTCTTAAAAGTATAATTCACATTTACCTTCCCTATCCTTACTATCCTACCTGCAGACCAGCCTCTAAAAACCAATTACTTTGCGGGTTGTTCCTTTAAAAAAAATACTTCAAAATTATATCATTCTCTGCGGTCAATTGTTTATGCAACGGAACTGTGATTAGTATGCTGTTATCTGTTTACTAGTAAAAAAAATGTATTAAATTTCGCGTGTTTACCCAAAAAATATTTGAAATAAAATGTTGGTAATTTTTTTCAACACGAAACATTTAGCCCATTGGTACCAAAGGGTTTAGACACAGTTCCAATTAGACATAGCGATCGAATAAAAAGCGAATTAAATAAACGACTTCTTTCGAATAAGTCGTTACTTGATTCGGTTATTGGATTCAATCATTAAATGCTACTCAAGTCAATCAGTGTACAAATTTGGTTGTGTATTGCGAATTTCTAGCTAATAATTTGACAATATGACATCAAGGCTGTAGCCATCTCACGATGCTTGAAAAATTCTGCATGAAAAAGCCCTGACATGAAAATCGGCAGCAAAAATAAAATATACAATACCTGTGTGCGACCCATCATGACATATCGCTCACTCCTTTCAAGTAATATGTCAAAAATCGTCAATTTTTAGTTGTGCATGTTTTCGGAATGCCCAGAAAATGTACATATCCCAGCAAAAGCGGTATATTTTAAACATAACATTTACCCACTACAGGGCAGAAAGTGTAGTTTTTGCATTTTGAAGAAAAGGAGGTATTGTTGAGTTATTTTTTTAAATATACAAAATATTTTTCAAATGGAGAAAAAACCTTCCGGTTTTACAACATTTTGAGTGTGTCCAAATACTTGTTCACAAAATCTGGATTATCTCCTTCCTCTAGATGTCTTTCGAGGAAGATCCATAGCGATCGCCTGGTTTTTAATACTACAGAAAGATAACATGATTCAAAGGCATGACCTAGGTGACGTTGTCAATGCTAAAAGTACCTACAACCTGAGGACGGAGAGAGCTGATCATAACAGTCTAAAACGACGATAAGTTGGGATGGAGCAAGGAAGAAGAAGAAGAGACATGAAAAACTCAAATTGGGAAGAGGTAGCGATTACTATCCGAATAAGGTAACCGAATATATATCAGTCGGCCATCGATCACATCCCTAGTCGGTCCAGGCGTCGACTGACCGTTCGCAGTGCTCGAATGTTTATTATTTCGCTCTAGTCTCGCTGCAATCTGCTTTTGGGAGGAAACGGCCGAAGGCAAATCGCAAATGAGGATTTCAGACTTAGCGGAGATAAAAATACCCCAATTTGCCGAACGTTGACCGAGTCGGGTGTTCGAGTGAGAAATCATTCATTCAAGAATATAATGAAACTAACTAACTAGCAAATCATCACGCCGGTTCCCCGCAGAGGTAGGCAGAGAGAATAAAATAAAGTTAACCAGGCGATCGCCATGGATCTTCCTCGAAAGACATCTAGGTGAAAAACAAAAAATAATGAATTAACGAATTAAAAACAAAAAATAATGAATAATGAAACATTAAGATAACATACATTATACGGCTTCACATGTTAGCCAATGCTTTTGAAAGTATTATTTATTTATTTTATATTTATTTTTTTAACCCTTATCCGCACCCCAATGATGCATAGGGCACTGCGTCATATAAACGCAGCGTTATCTTGATCGTTTACACATGAAGGAAAGGTGATCAGCCCTCCGCTTCAGGTACCAGTCCAGGGTAATAATATTGAATAAATATTACAGTGAAAAAATCACTTATATTTATTTTACCCCCCTTGGGAATCGAACCCGGGACCTCCAGAACGGTAGCCGAGCGTGCTGACCATTACACTACGGAGGCGGACGTTGAAAGTATAGATTTATTTAATATATTGTTATCCACCTTGAAGTCTGTACTTTCTCAGCATTTCTTCTCCATGTTATAATGGATAACTTTAAACGTTGTGTTTCACTCTCTCTCGCTGCTCGCTGATAGTGTGTGAAGGAGACGTGTATTTACCAGTGCTTACTATTTGTCATTTTATTATTATTTTATGTTTAAGACTTTTCGTTTTTCTATTAGTGTATTCATTAGTGTATTTTTATATTAGATACTGTATATATGTATTATGTTAAAGGCTTTAGCCGTTCAATAAATAAATAATAAAATAATAATAATAAAACGTGATTCGAAGGCATGACCTTAGTGACGTTGTCCATGACAGAAGGACCTACAACCTGAGGACGAGGAGAGCTGACTCCAACAGTCTACAAAGACGATAAGCTGGGAGCAATTTGTAATTATTTTTTCATGAAAATTAAATAAATAAATTTATAGAAATATCGATGTTTGATTATCGGTTCGGTACGTTTGAAATCGGATTTCCACAAAGCGAATGACGCAAGTTTCATATATGTATGTACATATACAACATTGACAGAACTCTTGACTATTTTTTTATTGACATTGTAATAATATCATGGATTCGCGATATCGGCTTATCTGCGGTAAATTATTATCAGGCTTCACGGAAAATTAATAAGCTACAACGGCCGGGTCGGTTTATTAATATATCGCAAAATTCTAACTTGCCTAAGTCCAGTATCAATTTGGAAGATTAATCTTCGTTTGTAGGACCCAGAGAACCTGAACATATTGTAAACCACGCGATCGCCATGGATCTTCCTCGAAAGACATCTAGAGGAAGACCAAATAATTCATGGATGCTGCAGAAAGGTAACGTGATTGCAAGGCATGGCCTAGGTGACGTTGTATATGATAGAAGGACCTACAACCTGAGGAAGAAGTGAGCTGACCCCAACAGTCAATAATTTTGTAATTGCTGTATACACCAACGAGTCCATTCGTCAGGAGTTACACTAGGATGGCTTGACTCTGGCCAGAGTGTCTGTATACGACGGTTTCTCCAGTTCTTTGGACACGTTAAACGTGGAAACGAGGATAGCCTGGGACGACTGGTTGTAATCGGTAGCCTGGAGGGGAAGAGAGGGAGAGGAAGATCCCCACACGATGGACCGATCAAGTTAAGGCAGCAGCAGGCACCTCGGTGGGTAGAAGAGTCACAAGTCACGACCCTCAGTAATGAGTACTAATACGGAAAAGGAAAACTAAAAAATAACACGATTCGAAGGTCTGGGTGACGGTTTATTTGATAGAAGGACCTACAACCTGAGGACGAGGAGAGCTGACCCCAACAGTCTACAAAGACGATTTGAAGTTATCATGTATATCATCATAAACATGACATGACAAGATATTTAAATGGAAAAATAAAAGATTTAAAGATAGAAATCTGGTATTTACAGAGCCTATGACATGTCATAGGCTGATTAAGTTAACACTTTATACGCGTGTAACATTCACCACACTAATAGATTTTTGTATATAAAGTGATCACTTAAACCAGCCTATGACGGTCGTCAGCCCCGTAAATGCCCAGACTTCCATATTCTTCTTCATCTTTGATGAGATGTCAAAAAATAATATGAAAATAACGCCTGTAATTGGAGATAATCCAGATTTTGTGAACAAGTATTTGGACACACTCAAAATGTTGGAAAAATACAATTCACAAGAAAAATTATCCAGTCGGTATGTTGTAAAAATGGTGCCATACGAGTATAAACTGGATAAATATTATTATTTGGGATAATTTTTTATCTAGCATATTTCGAAATTGCGATTATTCTTTGAATTCGTAATTCTCTTATCAAATTCTCTAGAAGATAAAAGTTACTTATATAACGGGTTGATAATTCACATTTTGGTGATAACATTGATATAAGACAAATTATAGCTCCATTTTAATAGCCGTACAATAGGTTTATTTATGGCGGATGTGGCTTAATTTCAAAACAAGCCATAAATCTTCCTCTTTATCTACGAGTATAATACCGTAGGTGTAATAAAACCCCCTATCCGCACCCCAATGGTGCATAGGGCACTGCCCAGGAAATGCCCAGAAAATGTGCTATATATCTCAGCAAAAGAGGCATATTTTTTATGAGTGAGGAAAGAACGGTAAAACAAATATATGAGGCGAATGAAATTGGGAAAAGAAGCAGAGGAAGACCGAGAAAAACTTGGCACGGTCAGGCGTGCCAAATACTCGAAAGTGGTCAGGTTAATAATAATAATAAAACCCTTACTGCACCCAATGGTGCATAGGGCACTGCTTCATATAAACGCAGTGTTATCTTGATCGTTTACACATGAAGAAAAGATGATCAGCCTTCCGCTTCAGGTACCAGTCCAGGGTAATATTGAATAAATATTACAGTGAAAAAAATCACAAATATTTATTTGACCCCCCCTGGGAATCGAACCCGGGACCTCCAGAACGGTAGCCAAGCATGCTGACCATTACACTCGGAGGCGGACATACATAATATCGTAGGTGTACTGGCAAAAAACGTTAACATGAAAATAAATTGAGATATGAAATTTTGACTTACAGCATTTTGAGTTTGTCCAAATACTTGATCACAAAAATCTGGATTATAGGAGTTATTTTTGACATCTCATCAAAGACGAAAATACTATGAAAATAGCTCCTATAGTGGTTGTCAATAATGGGTAGAATTGGTGAATGTTACACGTGTGTAAAGTGATCACTTAAACCAGCCTATGACGGTCGTCAGCCCCGTAAATACCCAGACTTCCGTATTCTTCTTCATCTTTGATGAGATGTCAAAAAATAATAACTCCTATAATTGGAGATAATCCAGATTTTGTGAACAAGTATTTGGACACACTCAAAATGTTGTAAATAAATTAACTAGTAAAATTATAAGCTAAAATAATAAATATTATCATTTTATCACTTGTATTCAATAAACCGATGTCCGCCTCTGCGGCGGAGCGGTTAGCGCGTTTGGCTGCCCCGCCGGAGGTCCCAGGTTTGATTCAGCCCAAAAAAATATTGACAATTTACTAACAAAATTTTGAGTCTGTCCAAATACTGTGTTCACAGATCTAGATTATCGCCGAGTTTTTTTATATCAGTTGAGAGTTTTTTTATGTTGTTTATAAATTATCTAGTCAAATTATAAGCTAAAATAATAAAATGAATATGATATTTTCTGTCGTTTCTCATGTATGTGATAATAATCCAGGATTCGGACCTCACATACTAATAAAAGAGTTTCAGCTCAATAAAAAAGCTTCTTTTCATATCAACAATAGATGTCTCTAGTGAAGTTCTAATGATTCAAGAACAATGATTCGAAATTTGTTCATATATATAGAACATCCAAGAATTTGAAAAGTGTGGTTGTCAATAATGGGTAGAATTGGTGAACGTTACACGTGTGTAAAGTGATCACTTAAACCAGCCTATGACGGTCGTCAGCCCCGTAAATCGTGCACATAGTAATCACTCAAACCAGCATACGACAGATTGTATGACCTGTAAAATCCAACACCATATTTTTATACATCGTTGTTTAGATTTTGATATATTTTTTTTAAATAACTCCCAAGAGAAGGAAAATCCAGAAATTATAAACAAAAATTTAGACGAAATAAAAATATTTTGAATGTAAATATTCGTTGTAGAAAACATGCTTTAAAAAAACTTTTTTGACCGCTCTGGCAGCGCCATCTGTTGACTAGCAAACCGGAGGTCGCTGGTTCAATTCCCAAGGGTGATTCAAATAAATATTATTTATTTTTGAACATGATATTTATTTCATTTTACCCTGAACTGGTACCTAAAGCGTAAGGCCGATCGCAATGCCTTTATGAAATTGACGATCAATTCAACACTTTATCGATTCGATGCAGTGCCCTATGCACTATAGTATGAAAATAATACATTTTGATCCCCCACATGTAAAATTAAAATTTTGCTGCTAAATATTTATATACAATATGTAAATATAATTGGTGAAGATGATGATGATGATGATAATGAAGGTGAAAAAATTACAGATACAAGAATAAATAAACAAACAAAAAAACACACTTTTCACTACAACAAACTGACAAAAAAACTTTTTCTGTAGTTTCACCAAAATCACACGGGCACTTTGCATACAATTTCAAACCGCACTCCAAAAAAAACCGCCGAAAGGTACGAGAAAATTAAAAAAAAAAAACAAATTTCGTCAAATTTATGCGCATGCGTTGAAATGATTCGCGCGCACAACCCGAGCGCTGCGCGATCTCTAGAAAACTGAATTAAAAATTCTCATACAAAAACAAAACATGAATAATATACGCGCAGCGGTAGCGAAGGCGCCAAACTCCTTCAAAAGCTACGAACAAGAATAAAAAAGCCCGACTCACGCTATGAGAAAACGAAAGCAATCGTCATATTGACGGTATCACCTTTTTACGCGCGTGTGAATTTAGCATCTCGAAAGTTTAGATTCATCTCGCAAAAGTTGAGGTGAGGTCAGTGCGTTTAATATTTGCTCAGCAAAATCAAATATGCCTTTTTTATGAGTGGATTTGGAAGTCATAACGTCTTTTTTTCTGTTCGAGCACATTCTTTGAGTGCTACCTGTGCCCAGATGGTGCACAAGGCACTACGAGGAATTGGCGAACCGATAACTGAGGCGATTATTCCTGCTCTCAGTGTCTTGGACCAAGGAGAAGATCACATAAGATGGGATTGTTGGGTAATACAACACACTGATGTTTGATAATGTCCTAAGAAGACGAAACGCGTCACGTATTAACATATACATAAATAAATGTAGAATTCAATCCAACAAACCTTGTATTATTTTGGATATATTACCCAACAATTCAATATGGAATTATACCAACTGTCTGCAGTTACAATAAATAACATAAGATGGGATTCATATAATAATCTTTTTGACCAAGTATGTCAAATGCTTGAAATATCAAGTATTTCGAATGCTTAGATGGTCAGCTGGAGTGTCCCTTAGAGATAAAATAAAGAAGTCACTTATTTGTGGAAGCCTGGCTGTCACAGGCATCAATAGTAAGGTAGAGGAAAGGCAATTGAGATGGTATGGGCACATAGGACGCAGAGAACCTGATCATATTGTAATCCAGACAATCGCCATGGATCTTCCTCGAAAGACATCTATAGGAAGACCAAAGAATTGATGGATGCTGTAGAAAGATAACATGATTCTAAGGCATGGCCTAGGTGACTTTGTATGTTCACGCCCGATTTTTTAAAGAATGTATATTGGATATTATTCTGTTTTTTATGAATATACATGGAAAAAATATTTTTATAAATTTTTTCAAACTCCTTACCTTTTTTTTTTCAAAAGCATATAATTATTTCGAAGAAAAACTTATTTATAAGTAAAATGTAACTTTCTTTTAAAATCACTATATTTATATCATCAAACCCTTATCCGCACCCCAAAGATGCTGTACCCCAAAGGGCACTGTATCATATAAACACAGTTTTATCTTGATTAACACATGAAGGAAAGGTGATCAGCCCTCCGCGTCAGGTACCAGTCCAGGGTAATATTGAATAAATATTAGAGTGAAAAAATCACTTATATTTATTTGACCCCCCCTTGGGAATCGAACCCGGGACCTCCAGAACGGTAGCCGAGCGTGCTGACCATTACACTACGGAGGCGGACATATTTATAGTGATTTTAAAACAATGTTACATTTTAATTATAAAATGGAAAATCACAAAGTTAGTGCTTCAAATATGAATTATAAAAACTTATTTTTTTAATGCAAAAACGGTGTTTTAAGAAAAGAAAATTCAATTACGTAAATTTTTACCTGGATTTAGATAAAATTATGTAGCGACTTAACAAATACTGAGCCTTAATACGCCGATATCATTAAATAATAGGTACAATGATTAAAGAAAACACTTCGTTTTTTACCACTTGAGTTTTATTATAGACTACATGTTTCAGAAGTTAAACTTCCATCATTCAGGTCTGTATAATAACTAAAATATAAAATTGTTCTATAAATAAGGAGAGGGGAAAGTAAGGGGAAGGGGTTAGTCAAGGGACGGAGTTTGAAAACAAAGGAAAAATGGAAAGCAATTATGAATTATCTTGAAAATTTAGAAATCCAAAAAAACCTGAATTCTAATAATGATTTATTAAATAATATATTGTTTCAAAATTCTTCACCATTGCTTTCCATTTTTCCTTTGTTTTCAAACTCCGTCCCTTGACTAACCCCTTCCCCTTACTTTCCCCTCTCCTTATTTATAGAACACTTTTATATTTTATATTTTAGTTATTATACAGACCTGAATGATGGAAGTTTAACTTCTGAACATGTAGTCTATAATGAAACTCAAGTGGTAAAAAACGAAGTGTTTTCTTTAATCATTGTAACATGTCTTACCACAAAGTTAATGCCGAAACAATAAATAAAGAATAGGTACATACATATAACTGAGTATTTATGTATTTCACATATGTTTTGAAATAAATTTTCCAACTAAGCAAATACGACTATAAAGATAAATAAACGGAATATAAAAAATGCACTGTATAAGGGCCTGTGCGGCTATACTGCTAGTCGTATGGAATTATGAACACAAAATGTTGTAAAATTATCGTCTTGTTCAGAAAATAATCATAAAATTCCTCGATTAATCATTTAAAATACATATTATTTATTGACATCTCGTCAAAGATGAAGAAGAATATGGAAGTCTGGGCATTTACGGGGCTGACGACCGTCATAGGCTGGTTTAAGTGATCACTTTCATCTTTGATGCGATGTCGAAAAATAAAATGAAAATAATTACTGAAATTGGAGATAATTCAGATTTTAAGAACAAGTATTTGGACGCACTCAAAATGTTGTAATTTAAAATACACGTATATTGTCCACATAGGAAATGAAAAATATTTATTTTTCTAAATTCTATGGTAGTAAAGGGTAGTATTGTTTGCATGCTGTGGTAGTGATTGTCCTGACGAAGAGATGGGTACGTCTCGAAACCGGTAGACATAAAAATCTCGATGAGTGGTTAAATACTAATATTACGAAGATTTTTTGCAAAAAATATTAAATCATTTTTAATAATGTGTAATACATATCGCTCACTCCTTTCAAGAACGTCATAAATAAAAAATCGTCAATTTTCAGTTGTGCATGTTTTCGGAATGTCCAGAAAATGTACTATATCCCAGCAAAAGAGGCATATTTTTAACTTAATATTTACCCGCTACAGGGCAGAAAGTGTTGTTTTTACATTTTGAAGAAAAGTTTTTGTTTAATAATGCTTTTTAATATACTAAATATTTTTTAAATGGAGAAAAAACCTTCAAGATTAACCTAAAAAGATCTGTTGCAAAGTAAAAAGTTCTATAAGTGGCTTGATATTTATTTTTAATACATTGCATTATATTTAACTTTAAAAACGTTCTCCTGAAAAATAAAGTTTTTTGATTTATGACGTTCTTGAAAGGAGTGAGCGATATGTATCATGAGAATGTTATTTGCAAAAAAAAACCTTCATTCGCACTCAATGGTATAGTACTCAGCGATAAGGTTGAGATCTCAAACGCAAAATTTCAGAACGCAACCGGGTGCGTTAGGGGCCAGACGTACATCCGAGCCGCTCATTTTTTCTTTAATAATATATATTGAAATCTTTATTTTTTAGCCTTGATGATGGAACGATTATTCCGAAACCGGTGGTCGGGAAGAAGTAATATTTTTTACGTGGTATTACGCAAAGTGAACGACGAATGATAATGGGAGTGTTACAACACATCAGAAAATTTAAAAGAAACGTTTCGAAATGCAGTAATTTAGACCTCGAAGTGTCGTCAGGCGTGAACTACTGACCCTTCGTAACACGGAGCAAATTATCTCAGCACCTACGCCAAATTCGAGACTATCGCAATATGCCACAATCGCGTCCGTGAGGGCTTGAAAAATGGTAGAAAAAACGCTAGAAATCATAACTAACTAACTAACCATCACGCGGCTTCCCCGCAGGGGTAGGCAGAGAGGATAGAGCGCCACACCAATCTGTCCTTGCAAACATTCTTCGCCTCTTCCACGTTCATGCATCTCCTCATACATACCCGCCGATTGTTACGACTCCTAACCTGACCACTTTCAAGTATTTGGCATACCTGATCGTGCCATGTTTTTCTCAGTCTTCCTCTGCTTCATTTCCCGCTAAAATTTGCCTCATAAATTTGTTTTACCGTTCTTTCCTCACTCATCCGTTCTACATCTCCAAACCATCTCAACACACCTTTCTTAATTTTATCGATAATGCTTATCTCAGCTTTGCATTCCTTCCTTATTTCACTATTCGTACATTTATCATACATCGTTTTGTCGCACATTCTTCTGAGAGATCGCGTTTCGACTGCATTCAGTCTACTTTCATCCTTCTTTTGCCAACTCCATGTTTCACTTCCATACATTAGAGTTGGAACCAGGACTCCGTTGTGCACTGCCAGTTTAGCTTCCGCTGATAGGTTTTTATTTGCTATAACTGATTTCAGTGCACCATTCACTTTGTTCCCAGCATTCACTCTCCTTTCTATGTCTTTATCAATCTTTCCATCCCTAGAAAACATACTACCCAAACACACGAAATCATCTACCTGTTCCAAAATCTCTCCGATTCTCTTCGCTAGAAATCATCACATAAGATATTCAGATAAGAGCACTTTTTAGTGCAAAATTTACAATTTGAGTGGTCGAGAGCAGATCGTAAAATTCGCACATTTAAATAATGAAACAAAGATACTTAAAATATCAAGGTCGGGATTCGAACCCATGATCGTGGCGTGTGAATGAGTGTTCCTGCCAGAGACCACATGGAAAACATACAGGGTGTTCTAAGAAAATAGGCAATAGTATACGTTTATAAATATGTATCTAATATAAGAGTTTCTGCTTAATAAAAAGCTTCTTTACATCTCACCAATAGATGTCTCTAGTGAAGTTTTAGTGATTCATGAACAAGGTTTCTAAATTGGTTCGTATATATAGAACTTCCAAGAATTTGAGTAGTGTGGTTGTCAATAATGGGTAGAATTGGTGAATGTAACACGTGTGTAAAGTGATCACTCAAACCAGCCTATGACGGTCGTAAGCCCCGTAAATGCCCAGACTTCTATATTCTTCTTCATCTTTGATGAGATGTCAAAAAATAATATGTATCTTTAAAGTGTAACAAAATTCAGAATTTAAAAAAAAAAATCGGACAGACTTAAAATGTTGTGAATAAAAAAAAAACTGGCCTAAGTATAAGATTTATAATAAAAAAAAGAATTAATATTTCAGGCGTTTCCCGTTATGTAAAAATAGACCGAGGTTTGTACATCCAAAAAATAGGGTCTCTGCTAAAAAAAGCATTCTAAATCCAACATAGATGGCTGTTATGAACTCATGAGATTGACCATATATCAAGGAGTTCCGAAAATTTGATTAGAGTGGTTGTTAATCATGGGTAGACGGCTGTCCAAATTTAAAACACAGTAAGGGCCTTTTTTTGCAGTAGTTTTTTTTGCATTTATGGACTAAGTAGACTCTACTTAGTCCAAAAATGCAAAAAAAACCTACTACAAAAAAAATGTCCCTTACTGTGTTTTAAATTTGGACAGCCGTAGAATGGTGAATGTTACACGAGTGAAAAGTGATCACTGAACCAGTCTAAGATAGGCCATAAGTCTTGTAACTACCCAAACTTCCATACTATTCTTCATCAGATGCCAAAAAAAGATAGTAAGATAAGTTTAATACTTGTATGAAGGAGAGAGCATGATATTTAGTACGTCGTATCACGTTTGGTCCCCTACATTACATCTAGACGTCACCTGATATATCGTAGTCGTACAGGAGAAAGTGACCAACTAACAAAACGTAAAATGTTCAGGAGGGCCATTCAAATCACTTTTGCTTGGCAAGAAAATAAACATCAATACAGGTTTTTTCTTCCAAGAATTTGAGTAGTGTGGTGGTCAATAATGGGTAGAATTGGTGAATGTTACACGTGTGTAAAGTGATCACTTAAACCAGCCTATGACGGTCGTCAGCCCCGTAAATGATCCCATCTGTGATGAGATGTCAAAAAATTATTTGAAATTAACTCATGTAATTGGAGATAATCCAGATTTTGTGAACAAGTATTTGGACACACTCAAAATGTTGTAAATCAATGCAGTTAGTCATTTTGACAAGTCAACATATTATACTTCCAAGTTTAAAATCCTTTGGGATTTTTTCAGGGCAATATTACGCTAGTAAGATATCAAATAGTCAATGATCACGTTTTTGTAAAAATAATGCACTCGGTCACATTCTCCTGTATGACTACGATATATAATCAGCCTGTATCTTGTATACACAATGTGCAATAATAACGTGTGGGTAAGCAGATATACGTATTTTTTAACAGGTTTTCAGATTATCGTGACGTCACCGCGGAATTCGGGATTGAAGTCAGATGTTGTTGATGCCGGAAAGTGTTGCGGTCGAGCGAAACGTCGGCGTCGTGAAGTCACCAAATTACTTAGGAAACATTTAATGTTTTCTTGTATAATCTTCGAAATAACTTTTTTTATTAAATACTTATTTAACTAACTAACTAACTAACTAACCATCACGCCGCTTCCCCGCAGGGGTAGGCAGAGAGAATAGAGCGCCACACCACTCTGTCCTTGCAAACATTCTTCGCCTCTTCCACGTTCATGCATCTCCTCATACATACCCGCCGATTGTTACGACTCCTAACCTGACCACTTTCAAGTATTTGGCATACCTGATCGTGCCATGTTTTTCTCGGTCTTCCTCTGCTTCTTTTCCCGCTAACATTCGCCTCATAAATTTGTTTTACCGTTCTTTCCTCACTCATTCGTTCTACATGTCCAAACCATCTCAACACACCTTTCTTAATTTTATCGATAATGCTTATCTCAGCTTTGCATTCCTTCCTTATTTCACTATTCGTACATCTATCATACATCGTTTTGTCGCACATTCTTCTGAGAGATCGCATTTATTTATTATAATTAATACTTATTTATTATAATTAAAATGTAATTTTGTCTTAAAATGTCCAAATCATTGTTCACAAATGTGGGGTTCTTCATTTAGTTATTTTTACAAAATTTTTAGTGTGTCCAAATACTTGTTCACAAATCTGGATTATCTCCAATTATAGGTGTAATTTTTATGTTTTTATTTATTTTTCATAACATATTACAAACATAAGTCATATTTATATCGAAGTCGTACACGAGAAAGTGACCAAGTAACAAAACGTAAAATGTTCAGGAGGGCCATTCAAGTCACTTTTTCTTGGCAAGAAAATAAACATCGATGCAGTTAGTCATTTTTAACAAGTTTATACATTAAATTTCCATGTTAAAAATCCTTTGGAATTTTTTTCAGGGCGATATTAAGCTAGTAAGATATCAAATAGTCAATGATTATGTTTTTGTAAAAAATGCACTTGGTCACTTTCTCCTGTACGACTACGATATTATATTCCCGATGAGTAATTTCTATTTCTCATTTTGGGACATGGGATTAAGGTTAACAAGACTGGAACACAAATAATAAAGTTACAAAAAAGATTTTTAGAAAAATAACCAAAACTAATACATGGCAAAATATAAAAACAATAAACAGGTATAATAAATAGATGATTAGATTTTTGCTGATGAGATGTCAAAAAATAATATGAAAAATAACTACCCATAATTTGAGATAATCCAGATTTGTTAACAAGTATTTGGACACACTCAAAATGTTGAAAATAAATTAACTGATCAAATTATAAGCTAAAATAATAAAAATTGAAATGATATTTTCTGGCGTTTCTAATGTATGTGATAATAACCATGGATCCTCACATATTAATAAAAAGAGATTCTGCTCAATAAAAAGCTTCTTTTCATCTCACCAAAAGATGTCTCTAGCGAAGTTCTAGTGTTTCAAGAACAGTGTTTCAAAATTGGTTCACATATAAATATAGAACTTTTATATATATAAATATAGAAATTTCTCATGTGTGTGATTGTAATCCAGGATTCGGACCTCACATACTAATATAAGAGTTTCTGCTTAGTAAAAAGCTTCTTTACAACTCACCAATAGATGTCTCTAGTGAGGTTCTAGTGATTCAAGAACAAGGTTTCTAAATTAGTTCATATATACAGAACATCCAAGAATTTGAGTAGTGAGGCTGTCAATAATGGGTAGAATTGGTGAATGTTACACTTGTGTAAAGTGATGACTTAAACCAGCCTATGACGGTCGTCAGCCCCGTAAATGCCCAGATTCCATATTCTTCTTCATCTTTGATGAGATGTCAAAAAATAAGGATTATTTTGTTTGTATTTTATTGACAGGGGAAGCCGATGGAGTTTTTGGTAAAAAGAGCGAGATTGGTCTTCAACGCAACCTACAGACATTTGAGTGGGACCTATGGGTGCAAAAGTGTCAAAATAATAATAAAAAGTTATTTTAAATCTCAACAAAGATCAAGAAGAATATAAAAGTCATGGTATTTACACACCCAGACTTCCATATTCTTCATCATCTATGTTGAGATCGATATTAAGTAAAATTGTTAACCTGATGTCAGACGATCGGCCGTGAAGCTCCTCAGAAGCCTCCTGACGCTTCTTCTCCTTTTGACTCCCACATCCTTTTTTTCTTCCAACTGTTCACCTTCGCTCATGACGGTAGAGTTTTGTGTCACTCACAAACAAACTGTTTCACTTTTTGACTTTTCGTTATATTTAATAAAATATTTAAAAATTTAGTGTCATTGAATATGTCATCACAACAGGTAGTTGACTGTCGTAAAACTAGGAAGACTTAAAAGGTAAAAAAATCGAAAATAAAAAATTAAAACTTGTCTTAAAAGTAAGGATAACAACACATTTTGGGTGTGTCGAAATCCTTGTTCACAAATCTGGATTTCTACACCTAGGAATTAATTTTACATTTTTCAATTTCAACAAAGATAAAGAAGCATATGGAAGTATAGGGTATTTGAAGGGCTTACGACCGTCATAGGCTGGTTTAAGTGATCACTTTACACGGGTGTAATATTCAACAATCCTTTATTATTTTGAGAAATAAAAAGACTTTGTTTTTTATCTTCGCTCACTCCTTTCAACAACGTCAAATATAAAAAACTCGATTTTTCAGCAGATCGTTTTTAAAGTTAAAAAATATAATAAAATGTACTAAAAATAAATACCAAGCAACTAATTGAACTTTTTACTGTGCAACAGATTTTTTTAGGTAAAACCTGAATGTTTTTTCTCCATTTCAAAAATATTTAGTATACTTAAAAAAAAAAAAACCTTTTCTTCAAAATGAAAAAACAACACTTTCTGCCCTGTAGCGGGTAAATATTAACTAAAAAATATGCCGCTTTTGCTGGGATATAGTACATTTTCTGGGCATTACGAAAATATGCACAACTGAAAATTGTCGATTTTTTATATGTGACGTTGTTGAAGGGAGTGAGCGATATCCGTTTTCCATTCCGCTACGGACGGATTTTCCCAAATGCCAAATGCTTTTGGCATTTGGGCGGCTAAATGTCGAATTTTCCTCAGGAAAACAAGCCCGTAAGGCTCCCTTCGCGTGTTTGAAGAGGGAAACTGTTGGCAGTGAACGGCCGCGGATCGCTGATCGATGGGCGAGTCGAACGTTGAATATCGTCACGGTGACTTCGGTCATCGAAAAACAACGACAACAGAAAACGGATATATCGAATAATGTGAGTCGTTCCCGTAATATGAGGGCTGATCACCTTTCCTTCATGTGTTAAAAGATCAAGATAGCACTGTGTTTATGTGATGCAGTGCCCTATGAACCATTGGGGTGCGGATAAGGGTTTGAAATGAATTAATGAAAATACAATAAATTGCAACATTTTTAGTGTGTCCAAATACTTGTTCACAAAATCTGGATTATCTCCAATTACAGGAGTCATTTTCAAATTATTTTTTGACATCTCATCAAAGATGAAGAAGAATATGGAAGTCTGGGCATTTACGGGGCTTACGACCGTCATAGGCTGGTTTAAGTGATCACTTTACACACGTGTAACATTCACCAATTCTACCCATTATTGACAACCACACTACTCAAATTCTTGGAAGTTCTATATATATGAACCAATTTAGAAACCTTGTTCATGAATCACTAGAACTTCACTAGAGACATCTGTTGGTGAGATGTAAAGAAGCTTTTTATTAAGCAGAAACTCTTATATTAAATGCCCAGACTTCCGTATTCTTCTTCATCATTGATGAGATATCAAAAAATAATATGAAACTAACTCCTGTAATTGGAGGTAATCCAGATTTTGTGAACAAGTATTTGGACACACTCAAAATGTTGTATATTAAGTCAACATTGTGCGACCCACAAATGGCATTGCATCTACAAATAAAGTTGAATTATCTAGATTTAAAAAAAACAATGACTTCAAATGATACCTGGGTGTAAAAAAAATAACATTGCAATTTATCGTATTATTTTTCGACATCTCATCAAAGATGAAGAAGAATATGGAAGTCTGGGCATTTACGGGGCTGACGACCGTCATAGGCTGGTTTAAGTGATCACTTTACACACGTGTAACATTCACCAATTCTACCCATTTCTGCTTAATAAAAAGCTTCTTTACATCTCACCAATAGACGTCTCTAGGGAAGTTCTAGTGATTCAAGAACAAGGTTTCTAAATTGGTTCATACATATAGAACTTCCAAGAATTTGAGTAGTGTGGTTGTCAATAATGGGTAAGATTGGTGAATGTTACACGTGTGTAAAGTGATCACTTAAACCAGCCTATGACGGTCGTCAGCCCCGTAAATGCCCAGACTTCCATATTCTTCTTCATCTTTGATGAGATGTCAAAAAATAATTTGAAAATGACTCCTGTAATTGGAGATAATCCAGATTTTGTGAACAAGTATTTGGACGCACTCAAAATGTTGCAATTTATTGTATTTTCATTAATTCATTTCAAACCCTTATCCGCACCCCAATGGTGCACAGGGCGCTGCATCACATAAACACAGTGCTATCTTGATGTTTTAACACATGAAGGAAAGGTGATCAGCCCTCCGCTTCAGGTACCAATTGCAATTTCAGCATATGTATAAGAAATAAATCTCAGCACTAAAACGGTTAAATTTATTATTTTAAATTAATGACCCGCAAAGCCTCTATCTTTAGAGGTAACTAACTAACTAACTAACCATCACGCCGCTTCACCGCAGGGGTAGGCAGAGAGAATAGAGCGCCACACCACTCTGTCCTTGCAAACATTCTTCGCCTCTTCCACGTTCATGCATCTCCTCATACATACCCGCCGATTGTTACGACTCCTAACCTGACCACTTTCAAGTATTTGGCATACCTGATCGTGCCATGTTTTTCTCGGTCTTCCTCTGCTTCTTTTCCCACTAACATTCGCCTCATAAATTTGTTTTACCGTTCTTTCGTCACTCATTCGTTCCACATGTCCAAACCATCTCAACACACCTTTCTTAATTTTATCGATAATGCTTATCTCAGCTTTGCATTCCTTCCTTATTTCACTATTCGCACATCTATCATACATCGTTTTGTCGCACATTCTTCTGAGAGATCGCATTTCGACTGCATTCAGTCTACTTTCACCCTTCTTTTGCCAACTACATGTTTCACTTCCATACATTAGAGTTGGAACCAGGACTCCGTTGTGCACTGCCAGTTTAGCTTCCGCTGATAGGTTTTTATTTGCTATAACTGATTTCAGTGCACCGTTCACTTTGTTCCCAGCATTCACTCTCCTTTCTATATCTTTATCAATCTTTCCATCCCTAGAAAACATACTACCCAAATACACGAAATCATCTACCTGTTCCAAGATCTCTCCGTTTACCAATATTTCACATTCAGATCTGCATTCTTCTCTTTCAAAAACCATAATCTTGGATTTGCTAACATTCATCAATAAGTCACTTTCCTTGCACACATTATACACTTTTGTCACCAACGCTTATCTATCTTTAGAGGATTGTGAAGATAGTATAGATAGTGAATGTAGACGTAATAGTTTTATTAACCCTTATAGTGCTGAACTTATTTTCACATATTTTGCATAAATTGCTAATTTGCTTTTCTTTATCACCACTTGACGAATTCGACATGTCGCTCACTCCTTTCAAGAACGTCATAAATCAAAATACTTGAATTTTCAGGAGAACGTTTTTAAAGTTTAAAAATATAATGCAATGTATTATACATAAATATCAAGCCACTTATTAAACTTTTTACTGTGCAACAGATCTTTTGAGGTAAAACCTGAAGTTTTTTTTCCCCATTTGAAAAATATTTAGTTTATTTAAAAAAAATAATTAAACCAATACCTTTTCCTCAAAATGCAAAATCAACACTTTCTGTCCTGTAGCAGGTAAATATTAGGTTAAAAATATGCCTCTTTTACTGGGATATAGTACATTTTCTGGGCATTCCGAAAACATGCACAACTGAAAAAAGACGATATTTGATTTATGACGTTCTTGAAAGGAGTGAACGATGTAGGTGGAAATAAAAAAAACTTATAGAAATAAAACACTTAAAAAAATACATAAAATCAATGTTAAATTCACAGAAAAATAATTTTAAATGTTTTTTTTTATAAATGTTATTAACTTATTAACAACGTTATACATGCGCGCGCTACGACACGTCCGTACAGGTTGATACCTAAATCAAATTGTGCAATAGTCGGTGTTCCGACGCTCCGCACTTTATACACATTAACAGAGATCTATCGACGGTTCGCACTCTAAGAGTTAATTTATTGTATATTGAGTCTTAAAAACATATTAGACATAAGTACACTGGGTTTAAGAACACTATTTCACCAGGTGCGTCAGCCCAGTGGAGAAGTGGGTAATGTAATGGAAAATAGAATAACAAAAAAAAACGTTTATCATTTCCTTCGCATAGAAGAGCGCATAGTCGAGTACGGAGAATAAACTGGGAAATATAGATTTTTTTTTGTCGGTCGGTCATCGCCGTTCGATCCATTAAGCCGTCAACCTGTCAAAACACGGACGCGAGCGGAACTCAATATCGAAAGTTGAATAAATTCTAAAATAGACCATCGAGTCATGCGAGAAAGGCACAATGGGATCGATAGAGATTTTTCATTTGCGGCGAAGGAAATGATTTGAGAAAACGTTCGGCTGTTCAAACTTAAGACACAGTAAGAGACATTTAAAAATAAAAATAAAAAATTGTTGCATTTTTTAACTAAGTAGACGTACCCCCGTAACGTGCTGAAGAAAAATCTTTAAAATACAGCTAAACACTAAGATAAAAATTTAAAAAAACGCAGTCAGTACATTTATTTATTGATTTGACGTTTAATTTGTAGAACTCCATTTTAATTTATGAATTAATTTTTATATTATTTTTGACATCTCATCAGAGATGAAGAAGAATATGGAAGTCTGGGCATTTACGGGGCTGACGACCGTCATAGGCTGGTTTAAGTGATCACTTTACACACGTGTAACATTCACCAATTCTACCCATTATTGACAACCACACTGCTCAAATTCTTGGAAGTTCTGTATATTTGAACCAATTTAGAAACCTTGTTCTTGAATCACTAGAACTTCACTAGAGACATCTATTGGCGAGATGTAAAGAAGCTTTTTACTAAGCAGAAACTCTTATATTAGTATGTGAGGTTCAAATCCTGGATTATAATCACACACATGAGAAACGCCAGAAAATAACATTTTCATTTTTATTATTTAAGCTTATAATTTGACCAGACAATTTATTTACAACATTTTGAGTGTGTCCAAGTATTTGGACACACTCAAAATGTTGTAATTAATTTTTAAATCAAACAGAGATTTTTAGAGTCCAATAAGTTGTATTTAATTAGAAATATTAATATTGTGACGGTTGTTTTCGGCGAAACAATTGTCACAATTTTTTTTTGTTAAATCCCAAAGGAATTTAAACATGGAAGTATAATATATTGACTTGTTAAAAATGACTAACTGCATTGATATTTATTTTCTTGCCAAGCAAAAGTGACTTAAATGGCCCTCTCGAACATTTTACGTTTTGTTAGTTGGTCACTTTTTCCTGTATGACTACGATATATGTGACTTATGTATGTAGTATGTTGAAATAAATCATTTAAAAAAAAAGTTAATTTGGGTATAGGCAATATATTGCAAGGACCTTACTTAAAACCAAGTTGTGTTTATCGGCTCTAGTTCATTATGTACTCTTGTATTAAAATGATGAATTACTTAGGACTGCCAATCATTTTGAAGTATGAATTCGTGCCGGCAAAAGATGTCACTAAACAGGCCATTTTTTTCACTAATATTATGTTACCCCAATTTTTAAGTAATAATATTCGGTAGTGTCGTCTACAACTCTAAGACTGGCCCCTTGATTCGATCTCTGAACGCTTCAAACCCACGTACAACAGGAAATTGAATTTTATTGTCATTTTATTATGGAAAAATGTTCACGTTTTATTTTTTGTAAAAAAATATCGACATAAATTTTCGCGAGGGTAGCTGAATATCAAGTAGCGATGAAATGATGACGGTGTAGATTGAAAACTGTAGGAGTATTTCAACTGTATATTTTAACTGACTAACCATCACGCCGCTTCCTCGCAGGGGTAGGCAGAGAGAATAGAACGCTATACCAATCAGTCTTTGCAATCAATCCCAGATTCATGCTTCTCCTCATACATACCCGCCGATTATTTCGACTGTTTATTTATTGTAAAGACAGTTGGTAGAATTCCATATTGAATTGTTGGGTAATATATCCAAAATTAAACAAGGTTTATTGGATTTGAATTCTACATTTATTTATGTATATGTTTTCGTCCGCCTCCGTAGTGTAATGGTCAGCACGCTCGGCTACCATTCTGGAGGTCCCGGGTTCGATTCCCAGGGGGGGTCAAATAAATATGAGTGACTTATTTCTCTGTTATATTTATTCAATATTACCCTGGACTGGTACCTGAAGCGGAGGGCTGATCACCTTTCCTTCATGTGTAAGCGATTAAGATAACACTGCATTATATGAAGCAGTGCCCTATGCACCACTGGGATGCGGGTAAGGGTTTTATTTATTATATATGTATATGCGTGACGCGTTTCGTTTTATTAAGACATTATCAAACACTCTTGTGTTTATGACGACTGTTTATTTCAAGTTTTCTTCGGTGTCTCTATCTATTTCTACCGATATCTTTCAACCAATCCAAAAACGAATAATATATCCAATCATATAACCAAAACAGATTAATGATATTTGTCAAAACGTTTGATACCATATATAGCTGTTTGCAATCAGAGGGTAGATAGTACTTGAACATTAAAAAGAACATAAATTACAAGTTGATGATAACAAGGAAGGCAAAGGAAAAAGGGAGTTTAGGGAAGGAGGTAGGGGAAAAACTAAGGGAAGAGGTTTGATGGACAGCTAGTATTGTAATGATAGATAGTAATGTGTTACTTTCCTTCATGTGTCAACATGTTTATATGATGCAGTGCCCTATGCACCATTGGGGTGCGGGTAAGGGTTTTTAAGTTGTATTTTATAAAAAAAAACATAATAATTAATATTGTGACAATTCGCTAACTCCTTTCAAGAACATCATTAATCAAAAAAACTTGATTTTTCAGGAGGACGTTTTTGAAGTTTAAAAATATAACACAATGTATTAAAAATAAATATCAAGCAACTGAATGAGCTTTTAACTGTGCAGCAGATCATTTTAGGTAAAACCTGAAGGTTTTTTCTCAATTTGAAAAATATTTAGTTTAAGTAAAATAATAATTAAACAATACCTTTTCTTCAAAATACAAAAACAACACTTTCTGCCCTGTAGCGGGTAAATATTAAGTTAAAAATATGCCTCTTGCTGGGATATAGTACATTTTCTGGGCATTCCGAAAACATGCACAACCAAAAATGGACTATTTTTGATTTATGACGTTCTTGAAAGGAGTGAGCGAATTGTTTCGCCTAGTTATGGCATTTTCAAACGAATGTATTAACTATAACCTAAAACATGATGTATACCAGGCCATGTCTTTGTAGGATGTTTTTCTGTATTAATATATTTTTTTGTACTTGGATTTATATTATTTTGTGATATGTAAAAGAATTTGTCGAAGAGCTTTTCCGTGGATATTTGTTCCGGAGCCGCACTTAAAACGTCAAAAAGAGCCACAAGCGGCTCCGGAGCCATACTTTGCCGACCCATGGCACTATATTTTATAAACAGCTGTGAAATTCCGATCTTTCAAATAATTGTAAACAAGGTAGAATCATTATAACTATCGTTTGAAGTAAACTCAAACTGAACAGCGCCCGGCATATTGAGTTTATTTACCTCGTAATTTAAAATTGTGTTGGCCAATTTCATTCGGATTCATTGCTTCCGTTTCGGAACAGATCAAGATCCTGTGGATTCGATAAATATTTATAAATATCATTAATAAAAGACAAAATGAATGACGCACGTTCAATTTTCAATGATATCAACAAAGAAGAATTATCTTTTTACAGAAGACCAAAGAATTCACGGATGCTGCAGAAATATAGCATGATTCGAAGGCATGGCCTAGGTGACGTTGTCCATGACAGAAGGACCTACAGCCTGAGGACGAGGAGAGCTGACCGCAACAGTCTACAAAAACTAGTATAAAATTAAACAACTTTGTTTTAACCACTTTTTTTATTATTATTAGTACACTTTTTAACCTACCGGTTTCAACAAGAACCTTGTCATCATCAGGGTTTATTAAATTCTAAAACATTAAAATACTCAATTACATTCTCTTACGAAAAGCTTCTTGACACTCCGTAAAACTAATATTTAGGATTTTTTACGGAGTACGTGGAAGCTTTTTGTTGGAGAATGTAATTGAGTATCTTAATGTTTTAATGTTTTAGAATTTAATAAACCCTGATGATGACAAGGTTTATAAAGTTTATAAAATGTGCCACAAAGTATCTGCGAAAAACATTCAAGAAATACAAAAACTAGATTTAAACATGTTGTGAACCAGGCAATTGCCGTGGATCTTCCTCGAAAGACATCTAGAGGAAGACGAAAGAATTCATGGATGCTGCAGAAAGATAACATTATTTCAAGACATGACCTAAGTGACGTTTTTCATGATAGAAGGACCTCGAAACACATCTAGAGAAAGACCAAAGAATTCACGGATGCTGCAGAAAGATAACATGATTAAAAGGCATCGCCTAGGTGTCCATGACAGAAAGACCTCCAACCTGAGGACGAGGAGAGCTGACCGCAACAGTCTACAAAAACTAGATTAAAACATACATATTGTGAACAAGGCAATCGCCATCGATCTTCCTCGAAAGACATCTAGAGGAAGACCAAAGAATTCATGGATGCTGCAGAAAGATAACATGATTCCAAGGCATGACCTAGTAGACGTTGTCCGTGATAGAAGGACATCGAAACTTTCCTCGAAAGACATGTAGAGGAAAACCGAAGAATTCACGAATGCCGCAGAAAGAAAACATGACACGAAGGCATGACCTAAGTGACGTTGTCCATGATAAAAAGATTTAGAAATTTAATTAGAAATACTTCTAGAGGAACATCAAATAATTCATGGATGCTACAGAAGGATAACATGATTCGAAGGCATGGCCTAGGTGACGTTGTCCATGACAGAAGGACCTACAGCCTCAGGACGAAGAGGACTGACCGCAACAGTCTACAAAAACTAGATTTAAACATACACATTGTGAACAAGGCAATTGCCATGGATCTTCCTCGAAAGACATCTAGAGGAAGACCAAAGAATTCATGGATGCTGCAGAAGGATAACATGATTCGAAGGCATGGCCTAGGTGACGTTGTCCATGACAGAGAGACCTACAACCTGATGACGAGTAGACCTGACCGCAACAGCCTACGCAGACTAGATATAAACATAGCATCGTTAGGTCGCAAAGACCCGCCCTTCCGGCCTGGGGGGGTGGGGGTTCTATTTTTACGAGGCAACACACCCCGCCCGATAATCTAGAAGGGGGTCGCGTTGTTTATTGTGCTCGGCCAATAAAGCGCTATCGACCTTTATACGGGGACTCTGCGCCGTAACAACGCTGGGAGGACGGAGAGCCTCTATGAGGCACTCTTGATGCTCCACAGAATGACATTTCTTCTATTCGTTTACTAAATTGACAAGTCACAAATTGAGCTTATTTTAAATTCTATATATACTTATATGCCGCTCACTCCTTTCGAGAACGTCATAAATCAAAAAACTTGATTTTTCAGGAGAACGTTTTTTAAGTTTAAAAATATAATACAATGTATTAAAAATAAATATCAAGCCAGTTGCATATTAAACTTTTTACTGTGCAACAGATCTTTTTAGGTAAAACCTGAAGGTTTTTTCTCCATTTGAAAAATATTTAGTAGGTATATTTAAAAAAATAATTAAACAATACCTTTTCTTCAAAATGCAAAAACAACACTTTCTGCCCTGTAGCGGGTAAATATTAAGTTAAAAATATGCCTCTTTTGCTGGGATATAGCACATTTTCTGGCCATTCCGAAAACATGCACAGCTGAAAATTGACGATTTTTTATTTATGACGTTCTTGAAAGGAGTGAACGATGTGTCGGGGTACTAAGCTTTGAGAATAGGTGTTTGCGGAGAATTTTAGGCGTGCGGTGGTTTAACTTTGTGAGGAATGAAGAGATAAGGCGCAGGACGCAGCAAATCTTGGTCACAACTGTCGTCAAGAAAAGGCGATTCAGTTGGCTTGACTATGTACTCCGCATGCCTCCTGAGAGCCTTAATCAAGCTTGCCTCTTTTACAAGGCATCAGGTTCGCGCCGCCCAGGACGACCACTGCTGACAATTCGTCGGCAGTTCTCGTCAGAACTTCGGGACGCGGATCTGACTAGGGAGGATGCAAGGGAGCTGGCAGCCGATATAAAAGCCTGGAGACAAGTTTGTGGACTCCATATGCTCCACCTAGGGAGCGGATATGGTTTATTTTTTTGTATTTTAAAAAAAAAATAATTAAACAATACCTTTTCCTCAAAATGCAAAAACAACACTTTCTGCCCTGTAGCGGGTAAATATTAAGTTAAAAATATGCCGCTTTTGCTGGGATATAGTACATTTTCTGGGCATTCCGAAAACATGCACAACTGAAAATTGACGATTTTTGATAAACGACGTTGTGGAAAGGAGTGAGCGAAATGTCAAATACGATAGACGTAGGACGCCATTTGCAAAAATTATAGCGTCTTCCGAAAGGGCGATTGATTTTGCGCCACCCTGCACGAGCATTTTGACAGGCATTTTCACTCAATCGAGCGAATCCTCCGGCAAGCGTTAACGCGCGATAATTTTATGAGTAATTTATTTTTATCTTCGACTCGCGTTCGCGTACAATTTCGTATCATTTCATCTTCCATCGCATTAAATCGTCGCTTTCAACGCCGACAGTACCTACGCGCTCGCAAGTCAAATACACAAATTATACTAACTACGCTCGTCCGAAAAAAAAGTGAGCGCGAATTTCAAAGACGGAGAAAGAGAAATAAATATTCGCCTTATTTCTCTTATAGTTTTTATTTATTTACTCGTTATTTTCGCCAAGTAGGCGAAAATAACAAGTAATCACTACCATTGGAGATCACGCGATGGTCACAGGGTTGGTAGTTCATATTTGGTATTCTAAGGTACGATTGGAAAACAAGGGTTCTATCTTATTGTAAGGTATGATTGGAAAACGAGGGTTCCATCTTATTCTGAGGTTTGATCGGAAAATGATGATTCCATCTTATTTCAAGATAGGATTGAAAAACGAAGATTTCATCTTATTCTAAGGTACGATTGGAAAACGAGGGTTCTATCTTATTGTAAGGTATGATTGGAAAGCGAGGGTTTCATCTTAGTTTGAGGTTTGATTGGAAATTGATGATTCCATCTTATTTCAAGATAGGATTGAAAAACAAAGATTTCATATTATTCTAAGGTACGATTGGAAAACGAGGGTTCTATCTTATTTTAAGGTTTGATTGGAAAAGGGGATTCTATCTTATATTAAGGTACGATTGGAAAACAAGGATTCCATCTTATTCTTAGGTATGATTGGAAAACGAGGGTTCTATCTTATTTTAAGGTTTGATTGGAAAAGGGGATTCTATCTTATATTAAGGTACGATTGGAAAACAAGGATTCCATCTTATTCTTAGGTATGATTGGAAAACGAGGGTTCCATCTTATTCTGAGGTTTGATTGGAAAAGGGGATTCTATCTTATATTAAGGTACGATTGGAAAACAAGGATTCCATCTTATTTTTAGGTATGATTGGAAAACGAGGGTTCTATCTTATTTTAAGCTTTGATCGGAAAAGGGGATTCTATCTTATATTAAGGTACGATTGGAAAACAAGGATTCCATCTTATTCTTAGGTATGATTGGAAAACGAGGATACCATCTTATTCTGAGGTACGATTAGAAAATTATGGTTCCATCCATCTTATTCACATGTGTGATTTGAAAATTAATATTCTATTTTATTCTACGAAGTACGATCTTATGATGACAATGAAATGTATTCAAAATAAATATCAAGCCACTTATTGAACTTTTTACTGTGCAACAGATCTTTTTAGGTAAAACCAGAAGGCTTTTTCTCCAATTGAAAAATATTTAGTATATTTAAAAAAAATAATAAACAATGCCTTTTCTTCAAAATGCAAAAACAACACTTTCTGCCCTGTAGCGGGTAAATATTGAGTTAAAAATATGCTGCTTTTGCTGGGATATGGTATATTTTTTGCGTATTCCGAAAGCATGCACTAACTGAAAATTGACGATTTTTGATATATGGCGTTGTTGAAAGGAGCGAGCGATGTAGGCAACATATAATCGGTACATAAACATTATTTTGATTATTCGTAGGATGCCATTCGTCTATTTCAGTACATTTGTTTTATAAATATGGTCCACATAAAAACGCGTCTCAGCCGCGCTTTGCGGATGTATTTACAAATTGAAGCTATAACTCCATTTGGTCGGTGCAATATTAAAATCGAGCGTTACTTGACTGGTCCAATGCCAAAAAGGCGAAGAGTATATCTGAAGTGAAACTTCTCGGGCGGCGATTCGATAATCGATAATAGCGTGTTATCACTCGGGAGGAATATCTAATTTAACATACTCAGCCTATAAAAGGATTGTAAAAGACTCGTTTTGTGTTTATTACAGCCGATATAATCAATATTATCATTCATCATTTTCTTTTGCAAAATTCGCCTACGTAAAAACCTTGTTTTCGTACGTTGGTAACGAATGACGTCACACAAACGAATCCACACTACTACTATTACAGCTCCATAAAGCAGACACATAAAGGGATGCGCCACATATCACGCCCGATGACGTATAGCGGTGTCCGTTTTTCGTTTTATTAAAATATCTTCGTCCGCCTCCGTAGTGTAATGGTCAGCACGCTCGGCTACCGTTCTGGAGGTCCCGGGTTCGATTCCCAAGGGGGGTAAAATAAATATAAGTGATTGTTTCACTGTAATATTTATTCAATATTACCATGGACTGGTACCTGAAGCGGAGGGCTGATCACCTTTCCTTCATGTGTAAACGATCAAGATAACACTGCGTTTATATGACGCAGTGACCTATGCATCATTGGGGTGCGGATAAGGGTTTTATTATATATATTATTATATTATATAAAATATCTAAAGTTTAAACATATTTTTGTTTTGACTGGCGCAGAAGTACCAGCTCACAAGTGAATGTCGTGAAAAAGGGACTTGATCATTCTCTGTAACTCGCTATGCGAAATGTCAATCGTTAAGGGAGCATTTTTCACGTAATTTTTTGCTCGTTATCCGAATTACTCGTTATGCGAGGTGCTCGTTATGAGAGGTTCAACTACAAATGGCTAATTGATAGTCAAAACGAGGCATCTGTCGACAGGGCACTTTGTATTATAAAATACAAAGTAACTCTAAATTCAATGAATACAAATATTTTATTTAAATCCGAAGAGATTGAGTACTTATTGACAAGGTAAAATTAAGTGAATTTTTAAAATTGTATTTTTAAAGATACTTAATTAAAATTGTTTATCGACTTTCTCAAGGAAATATAAATCGAGAACGCTTTCCTCTAATTTTATCGGCGGCCATTTTACTAGCTAACTAACCATCACGCCACTCCCCGCAGGGATAGGCAGAGAGAACAGATTGCCATACCAATTCTGTTAATTAAAATTATAAATTGTAATTATGTATAAGATAAAATAAATTTTAAAAAATCCGCCTCCGTGGTGTAATGGTAAGCGTGTTTAGCTACCGTGCTGGAGGTCCTAGTTTGATTCCCAGGTGGAGGTGAAAATAAATATTGCTGATTATACACTCTTATATTCATTTAATATTACCCTGGACTGGTCCCTGAAGCGCAGGAGTGATCGCCTTGCTTTCATGTTAGCAACGATCGAGATAACACTGCGTCAATACGATGCAGTGCCCTATGCACCATTGAGTGCGATTAAGGGAGAGAAGAAGAGGAAATAAATATGCCGTTCAAAACGAAATAATAATAAAATAAAATATTATTTATTCTATCAGGCACTGGATTATCAACCTATAGATGTTCAACAATGAGCAGAATGGTGAAAGTTATACAAGCGTATAAAGTGATCACTTAGGCCAACCAAATGTCAGGTCGTAAGCCCTAGGAAGCTCAGACTTTCCCCTGCTTTCATATATAAAAAAATATACAAAAAAACGATAATTACGATAGATATTGGATTATCAACCAATAGATGACCAAAGAAATGCCAGGTCGTAAGCCTTGAGATGCTCAGACTTCCACCCTTTTTCATACAAAAATTATTTTAAAAAAAAATTACCATTTAAAAAAAACGCATTTTTTCAATTTTTTTTTTCAAATATTGGGTGACAAATATTTGCATAAAAAAAAGTTTATCTTCGAGATTCTTTAATGATTTTTCAACTCCAAAATGTAATACTAAACAATTTCAACAAAACTTCAAATATTTGGAAATTAAATATTTTAATAAACTCCCTAAAGAAATTTAAGAAATAGAAGATATAAAAATTATTACGAAAAAAATGAATGCCCATTACATATAAATCTTGAAATAAAATATTTAAAAAATTACTATTTTACCATTAATTATATAAAACACTGAACCTTGAGTGTTAGTCTCTCTCCAAGCACAAGAGCTCAGTCTCTTTTTTGGAGAGGCACAGCGAATCTAAAACTATAAGTTTGCCATATGTATAAATGTTTAGAAATTGCATTATGTTGTACTTAAAAATGTAACTATATTAAAGAAAAAAAAATTGATACAATGGATTATTAACTTCAACAATGAGCAGATTGGTGAACGCTACCCAAGCGTACAAAGTGATCACTTAGGCCAACGAAATGCCAGGTCGTAAGCCCTGGGAAGCTCAGACTTCCCCCTTCTTTCACATAAAAAATAAAATTAAAACACCATAGATGTTTCATTTAAAGTTCAGACACACATAATACCAAATTGTTCTGAAAAATTAAAAATTCACCGTCAAACTATTTTCAACGACAATTTATTAACACATGAACGGTACACTGGGTTAAACGACGAGATATTTCACTGATGACCGGTTTCGTTAATTTTTTAAAATATGGTTTAATAAAAGTAAGTTATGTTGCGATGTCGTAGCGTATGTACGAGCGCTTTCACGGAAAGTTCGATAAAGACTGAAGCTGAAATACCGGCGATACTGCGTACGGCACTAGAGGGAGATTTGTACATTTTCAGGAATAATCGAAATCGGTCGCAACAGCCCCTAATCGCTCAGCTGTAGGGTACGCTTATAAGCCTTAATATTTTATAAAATAATATAATTTAACCAGCTGCCTGAGATACATAAAATAGAACCAAGTCAGGGATGCAAAATGAAATGCGAGTGTTTTTACCTAGAATTTTCACTCATGAATTACATGAAATTATAGTAACTTTAAACATGAAGAGTAAATCCACCCACGAGTAGGCATAGGATGTGAAACTTAAAAAGTTGAAGCCTGAGTAGTGTCTTGATAAGCGGTGTTGCATAAGCCGTAGCTAGATTTCAGTGTCGAAAAATAAAAGAGAAAAAATAAATATAATGACGATATTGGTAAATAGATTTCTACTAAGTAAGTAGTATTTTATTAAAAACACATAAAAATTAATATTGTGACAATTCGCTCACTCCTTTCAAGAACGTCATAAATCAAAATACTTGATTTTTCAGGAGAACGTTTATAATGTTTAAAAATATAACACAATGTATTAAAAATAAATATCAAGCCACTTATTGAACTTTTTACTGCGCAACAAAACTTTTTAGGTAAAACCTGAAGGTTTTTTCTCCATTGAAAAAATATTTAGTTTATTTTAAAAAATAAGTAAACAATACCTTTTCTTCAAAATGCAAAAACAACATTTTCTGCCCTGTAGCGGGTAAATATTAAGTTAAAAATATGCCATAGTACAGTATGATATAGTACATTTTCTGGGTATTCTGAAAATATGCACAACTGAAAATTGACGATTTTTGAATTATGACGTTCTTGAAAGGAGTGGGCGAATTGTTTCGCCTAGTTATGGCATTTTCAAACGAATGTGATATGTAAATGCCCAGACTTCCATATTCTTCTTCATCTTTGATGAGATGCAAAAAAATAATAAGTATATATTGTAGAATAAACCAAAGTTTAAGAACAAGCAATCTTCCACCAGCAGTTCGCAAAGACAGATCGGTGCGGGGTTCCATTCTCTCTGCCTACCCCTGCGGGCAGTGGCGTGATGGTTAGCTGGTTGGGATTTTCGTCTAAATTCGCCCCGCTTGGCCGACTATCTCGTTGACCTCGGCTATTTTAACCCTCGCCTCCGCCGAAAGGGGTGGTTTCCCCCGCCCTTGACATTATCAGGCGCCCTGTGCTCTCTGCCGCATAATACTAGAGATGTGACCCAACAGATAACTTATACTTTTTTAGGATAACCGATCGGGATGGTAATTTTTATCTTCATTTGATTTTATATGGGAATTTAAGAGAACAGTTACATCAACTAATGTGCAAAGGCGAATAGCCGCACGTTGAAAACAGTAGTTTTGAGATAAACGAGAAACAAAAAATAATATTGTATTTTATTATTTAAAAAAAAACACACAAAAATTAATACTGTGACAATTGTTTCGCCTAGTTATGGCATTCTTAAACGAATGAAAATTCGTTTAAAAGTTTGAAAATGTTTGAAAAACACACTTTGTTGAAAGGAGTGATCGATATATCTGTTGCCTTTTTTGAAATGCACTAGAATCGAAAGACCGATAATATTTATATTTTCAATATTAAATTCAAACGCTGATTTTTACAGTCTACTAAATTGTATTTTATTTAATGTATTCATTCCTTAATCAAACACAGATTTTATGAGTCTACTAAGTTTTTAGCTATGTCATTGTTAAAAAACACAAAAATTAATAAAGTGACAATTGTTTCGACTAGTTATGGAATTTTTAAACGAATGTATGACAATTCGTTTGAAATTTTGAAAATGTTTGACAAACACAAATGTATTTGAAAATGCCATAACTAGGCGAAACAATTGTCATAATATTATTTTTTATGTATTTTTTTAAACAATAAAATACAACTTAATAGACTCAAAAAATCTATTTGATTTAACAATTACATACATAAATTAAAATAGTGTTTTTACAAATTACATGCCGAATATATCGTAGTCGTACAGGAGAAAGTGACCAACTAACAAAACGTAAAATGTTCAGGAGGGCCATTTATGTCACTTTTGCTTGGCAAGAAAACAAACATCAATGCATTTAGTTATTTTTAACAAGTCAATATACTATATTTCCAAGTTTAAAATCGCTTTGGGATTTTTTCAGGGCAATATTAAGCTAATAAGATATCAAATAGTCGATGATCACGTTTTTTTTTAAAAATGCACTTGGTCACTTTCTCCTGTATGACTGCGATATAATTAAATAAATAATACGTTTCTTGACGTATCGCGTTGCAATATTAATGTGCAAAGGCAGATAGCCGCAAGTTAAAAACATAGTCAACTTAAAATGATGCTTTTCGCCAACAAATGTATAGAATTAATACAATTTTGGGGCTATTTGGATAATGAATATCTCGGTAAAGGAAAGAGATAGAGAGAAATCTGTGATTGTATACGATAGAGGTCAGTTATAAGAATGCTTTGAGCCGTGTAAAGCCGAACAGCCGCAACTTGAGTTACGGCTAGTTGCCTTTACACATTAGTGCTATCTATCTGCCACATAATACTAGAGATGTGACCCAACGGATAACTTATACTTTTTTAGGATAACCGATCGAAATGGTGATTTTGTTGTCATTTAATTTTATTTGAGAATTTAGGGTAGGCTGAGAGAATAGAACGCCACACCACTCTTTGTCTTTGCAAACATTCATCGCCTCTTCCACGTTCTTGCATCTCCTCATACATACCCGCCGATTGTTTCGACTCCTAAACTGACCGCTTTCAAGTATTTGGCATACCTGATCGTGCCAAGTTTTTCTCGGTCTTCCTCTTCACAATAGATATTATAAGAAGTAAAATTAGAATTAAAGTGTTAATATAAACTACAAATACTTGACTAACAGAAAAAAAAAAACACAAAACAAAGAAAGAAAAAAATATAAAAAAAACATGAGTGATACGTCTAAAAGAAAAAGGTACTTAATTTTTTTTTTCAATAAATAATTTTAGCAATATTTGAAATCGACACTAACAAACATATATACAATTAAACCGACCACTGAAATTGCATTTATATACTGATTTAATGAGATAATATTGATTTCTCTGAATTTAACAAGGGGCTCGCCGGCCCGAGTCGAATTCAACGAGGAGCTCGCGCGAGCCCCCTCCAGCCCACCGCTGTATACCGGCAGAGATGGCGCCGTCGCCGGCCGCTCCTAGATTCCGTTCACTGCAGGTGTGGCACACTCCCCGCGAGGGTAGGCAGAGACGACCCCCCTCCTCGCAAGCCGACAGTGGGCGCATACACTCGTACGCGTAGTTGGATATTTAATCCCGACATAACCTTTCCGGGAGTACAAAAATTGAAGTATGACTTTCTCTGGGGAGTGGGTTCTTTTTAGAAGAAAATTTTATTTTATTTTTATTAAATCGATGTATTATGAAGATATTCGTAATATGGATAATATAGATTTCGTCCGCCTCCGTAGTGTAATGGTCAGCACGCTCGGCCACCGTTCTGGAGGTCCCGGGTTCGATTCCCAGGGGGGTCAAATAAATATAAGTGATTTTTTCACTCTAATATTTATTAAATATTACCTGAAGCGGAGGGCTGATCACCTTTCCTTCGTGTGTTAACGATCAAGATAACACTGTGTTAATATAATGCAGTGCCCTATGCACCATTGGGGTGCTGATAAGGATTTGAATGAATTATGAAGATGGAAATTATGTGAAAATAATAAAAAAATTATAACACATTTTCGAAATATTTTTAAATTATGACATAATGCAGTGCCCTATGCACCATTGGGGTGCTGATAAGGATTTGAATGAATTATGAAGATGGAAATTATGTGAAAATAATAAAAAAATTATAACACATTTTCGAAATATTTTTAAATTATGACATAATAACACACAAATATCCACAGATGTCATTGCTATACAAGTAACGTCATACCAACTGACAGACGGACTTCGACGTTCATTACCGTCGATACTCCTATAAGGAAAATTCTCACTGACGTTCATATACGGCCATACTCCCGGACAGGTTAAAATTAAAACTTCTATTTTAGTTAGAAGAGATAAAAATCCACTTAATGATCTATAAACTTTGTACACCATAAGCAAGGTAAATAATAATGCGTTGGAGCTTCGAGTATTTAAAACTTAACATATATTTTATTTGAAGTGAAACTTATGAGGCGGCGAGACGCTAATCGATAATTGGACGAGAATTGAGAGTCGAATTTCAAGGACGCGTCGCTAAGCACATTTCGTTACATGAGAAAGAAGAAAGACATGATGTAGAGTATCTTGCATTTATCTTCTCTTGTTTTATTTATGATATATACATTTTATACAATATAATTATAATTTATATATATATATATATATATATATATATATATATATATATATATATATATATATATATATATATATATATATATATATATATATATATATATATATATATATATATATATATACATATATATATTTATATATATCATATTTTATACCATACCCCTACCCTTTTACTCCCTTCTCCCTTCTTCACAGTTATTATAACATAAATGTGGAATTGTTTAATTGGCTTTATTTTTATAAATGTAACTATTTTTGTTAATGTAATGCAATGTCTGTAATTTTTTTTTTTAATATTTATCTTTTTAAATGTAAAGCTGTAAAGCTTCCCGAAAAAATTAAAATAAAATAAAATAAATAAATATAAATAGAAACAGTAGAAGACAGTAAGTCAATAGGGTCTAATAAAAAAACGCATGCGGTTCGCGAGCCAAGGTTTAAGGACCACTGACATGGGAAATTCAATTTTATAAATTGATTGTTTTCTGAATGGTCGAAAAAGATTATAGGAGAAGTATGGTGTGGTTGGGTAAGTATTCATTCAATGTAGGTATGTCTATGGTATTTTTAACCTGACCTGGTTCAAACCCCCATACGCCTTCATTTGATAGTCGGTGCGACCATAAAATACCAAGACTAACCTTTTTTGAAAAAAAAAAAAAATTAGCAATGTTTTTATTTGTTCGTTTGTTTTGTTTAAGACACATACAATATTCATCATTCTACATGGGTATTGGCAACCGCACTATTGTTTATTTTTTATTTGAATTTTTGATTAGATAAATAAAATAAAATAAAAAAAAACAATAAAAAGAAACTTGTATGTAAATTAATTGTAAGATTCCATTCTACCAAAATTTCAGACATACCAAATTCCCATTTGAGTTTCTGATATACCAATTCCGATATCACATCAAATTTCAGACAAGTTAAATGCAGATACCTTGATATTCCAATATACCAAATTTTCGATCCCACATAAATGTCTATAAAACATAAATTCCGGATATACTAAACCGGACTGGAGATTCTGATTTACCGAAATTCTGATAAAAATGTCAAGTTTCAGAAATGTTCAATACCTTATTATTCTGATATACCGAAATTCCGATAACACATCAAATTTTAGACATCGCTCACTCCTTTCAAGAACGTCGTAAATAAAAAATCGGCAATTTTCAGTTGTGCATGTCTTCGGAATGCCCAGAAAATGTATGCCCAGCAAAAATGGATTATTTTTCACTTAATGTTTTTGCATTTTAAAGAAAATATATTGTTTAATTATTTTTTTAAACATACTAAATATTTTTCAAATGAAGAAAACACCTTCAGGTTTTACCTAAAAAGATCTGTTGCACAATAAAAAGTTTTATAAGTGGCTTGATATTTATTTTTAATACATTGAATTATATGAATTTTTATACTTTAAAAACGTTTTCCTGAAAAATCAAGTTTTTTGATTTATGACGTTCTTGAAAGGAGTGAGCGACATGTTTAACCCCAATAGCTTGATATTCTGATAACACATTCAAATTTAGACATACCAAACTCCAAAGGTTCCAATATATTAATATTCCGATAACACAACTAGTTTCAGATGTGTTAAACTCTGACAGCTTAAAATTCCAATAACACAATAAAATTTCAACACACCAAATTCCAAAAACAAGACACATCAAATTATCAAATCCCGATAACTTGATATTCTGATAAAACAATAAAATTTATACATACCAATTTCCAACAACTAAAGATTCTCATATGCCTATATTCCGATAACTCATCAAGTTTCAGACAGGTTGAATCTTGATGTTCGAATAACAATACAATACCCAGATAAACCAAATTTCTTAATACTCATGAATCTGATATATCAAATTTCCGATAACACTCAAGATATAGATTTGTCAAATTTCGATAGATCGGGATCCTGTTATAGAAATTACACAAACATAATAAATTTCAGACATCACTCACCCCTTTCAAAAACGTCATATATCAAAAATCGTAAATTTTCAGTTGCGCATGTTTTCAGAATGCCCAGAAAATGTACTATATCCCAGCAAAAGTGGCACATTTTAAACTTAATATTTACCTGCTACAGGGTAGAAAGTTTTTTTATTTTATTTTGCATTTTGAAGAAAAGGTATTGTTGAATTATTTTATTAAATACACTAAATATTTTTCCGCCTCCGTAGTGTAATGGTCAGCACGCTCGGCTACCGTTCTGGAGGTCCCGG
The DNA here is from genome assembly GCF_059751285.1 of Brachycentrus maculatus. Lineage (NCBI taxonomy): Eukaryota > Metazoa > Arthropoda > Insecta > Trichoptera > Brachycentridae > Brachycentrus > Brachycentrus maculatus. Next base: position 884,929 of record NW_028281217.1, read on the forward strand.
GTTCGATTACCAAGGGGGGTAAAATAAATATAAGTGATTTTTTCACTGTAATATTTATTCAATATTACCATGGACTGGTACCTGAAGCGGAGGGCTGATCACCTTTCCTTCATGTGTAAACGATTAAGATAACACTGCGTTAATATGACACAGTGCCCTATGCACCATTGGGGTGCGGATAAGGGTTTTATTATTATATTATTAAATATTTTTCAAATGGAGAAAAAACATTTAGGTTTTACCTAAAAGATCTGTTGCACATTAAAAACATCAATAAATGGCTGGATATTTTTTTAAATAAATTTCATTATATTTTTGAACATAAAAACGATCTCCTGAAAAATCAAGTATTTTGATATATGACGTTGTTGAAAGAGTGAGCGACATGTGTACCAAATCCTGACAGATTCTGATATATAGCAAAAACCCTATAGCACAAAATTCCAACACGCTAAAACCCTGACAGTGTATGGAACTTATACATACATATATGGTACTTTTCCATATGGTAAGTTGGGTTGTTTACCTTATGTGCTGCAAACAAGTGGAAAGAAGCGAACGCTGCTTGTTTGAAATTATCAAGTGGTTTTTAAGGAGCGGCTACCTGATATACTGGTGACAAAAACATCCACCAATACGTGAGCGGACCACAAAGTGTTAAGACACAAGTCAATAAGCTTAAACCGAGGTAATTCAAGTATAGTTCCATCCCGTTTGTTACTATAATTGCCTGTAAAAATAGCCTGTAAAAGTAAAAAATAGCAGTAGTTATAATTAAAATCCTACCTGACGTGTTGTGTGATGTAGCGCTGGTGTCCAAAGCCGAAGAACTGTCATCGTCCGTTCGTCTCGTACTGCGATCCACTGAAAAAAAAACAAGTATGATCATGTATGAGCCACATTTCATACTTAGATTTAGGTAACAATAATTTTTACTGTCCACATTTTAAATAATGTGATTGAACTACAGCAATACCCCCTCCCCTTAGGGCATTTGTGCACTACACAGAATTTTACCGTCCGGCAGTCCGGTATTGAAAAATGAATGCGACTACGACAGTTTAGCGTGATGGAATTTATGCGCAACGTGTTCACGCACCGATCAAGAGCTCCGATCCGAAGAAAGATGGACAAAAGCACAAGTCAATCCAAACCAATCATAGTTTTAAAACACTAACTGACGTGCCGTATGGTAAAATTCGGTGTGATTCCGGGTAGTGGACAAGCGCCCTTAAGGCATTTATGCACTACACAAAATTTTACCGTCCGGCAGTCCGTTTCTTTTTAAAAAAAAGCGACTACGATTAAGCTGTAGCTAAATTTCAGAGTTACTTGGATGTTAGGTAATTAAAAATATATATATATATATATATATATATATATATATATATATATATATATATATATATATATATATATATATATATATATATATATATATATATATATATATATATATATATATATATATATATATATGATGACACATATTAAAGAAGAAATACTAACTATTGAGGAAGTGCGAGGTGCCATGGGACTTCTTTGGTTTCTTTTCATGGTGGTGATGGTGTTGGCATGAGTCACTGTGTTGATGGGAATTACCTGCCAAACAAAAAATAATAATTAAAATTTGGTGATACAATTTGCGATTTTCATTAAAAAAAAATAAAAAGGTCACGCATTCGAGGAAGCCTGGGTGTAACAACTGAAATCAAACAAAGTCAGATCCTTGGAGGACCACTACTAGACTCCGAGAAGGGAAAGCTCTTACCACCAAGACAGGTTGTGAGCTACATGGCTCATGTAGGTCTTGAGATAAAAACTATGATACAGACGGAGGTAAGATAAGGGTTTGATATGACGTTGTGTCTTTTAAAGTATACATATCGTTCACTCCTTTCAACAACGTCATATATCAAAAATCGTCAATTTTCAGTTGTGCATGTTTTCGGAATGCCCAGAAAATGTACTATATCCCAGCAAAAGCGGCATATTTTTTACTTAATATTTACCCGCTACGGGGCAGAAAGTGATGTTTCTGCATTTTAAAGAAAAGGTGTTGTTGAATTATTTTTTTAAATATACTTAATATTTTTCAAATGGAGAAAAAACATTCAGGTTTTACCTAAAAAGATCCGTTACACAGTAAAAAGTTCAATAAGTGGCTTGATATTTATTTTCAATACATTTTTTTATATTTTTAAACTTTAAAAACGTTCCCCTGAAAATATATATGTTGCCCCCTGGAGCGGGCAGGACCCATATTTTCGAACAACCAAGGTAATTAGTCATCCATGCATGTTTCGACATGAATTTTTTTTCCGCTTGTTTGTAATTTTTTGTATTTTCGTTTGTGATTTATATATAAATAAACAAAAATATGTATATTTCATAGTCTTTTCACATATTTTAAGCATAAATAAAAGATATAACTTACGTCCACCGGGCGTGACATACTGACACGTCCTAGTGAAAGAGTTGGTGCCTGTTATTGGTTGCCTAGTTAAAAAGTGAACTCCCTGGTAAAGAGATCAAAACGAAATTAGGGGTTGGAAGTTGGAGAATCAAGCGATGTACTTACTGAGGGGCTGCGGTTGGACGGGAGCCGGAGTCAGCTTCTCCATCAGGCGCGATATCCTGGTAGGGGCGGCCGTTGGCCCGCAGCAGGTCTCCTCAACCTGCCGGGCGCAGCTCCGATGCACGCGCAGCTTGCAATCTGGTGAGGGTCGTAACGTGAGTCAGGTGATCTAGCCAGGCGGGCCAATATGCAAACATTCTTTGCCTCATTCACATTTAAGCATCTCCTCATACATAGTACAGACTATTTAAACTATGGACCTAACCACTACCAAGTATGTTTAAGACATACTTTATCATGCCACATTTTCCTCGGACTTCCTCCACTCCTATTTTCAATTACATCCATCTCATAAATTTGTTGTACTATTGTTTCCTCACTCATTGGTTCCACATAGCCAAACCGTCTCAATACACCATTTTAATTTTAACATATTAAATTAAATATACTAGATTTTTAGCCTACGAATGGTTATGCAGATTGGGAGGACGGTATCTTTACTCAGTCGTATCTACTTGCGTATTGACCTCTTAATCCCGCATTCATATTTTATTTTAATAGCTCCCTATAAAAACGATAGATAGAGGTTTCACTGTATATATATTTGATATATGTTTTTTTTTTTAAATACCTGAGCAATTGTAGGCTTGAGGAGCAACCCCCCATACGAGCAAGTGGCATTGGTGACAGTGGCAGACTGAAGTCACGGTGATAGGGCTGAGATGATGACCACGGATTACGAGCTGAAACAGAAGATGAATCAACATTTAAAAAAATTAATACGTCACAGACTGCGTGCCGTAAGCGCAGTGGACTTTACCAAAGGTGTCACAGACTACAAGCCGACTGCGAAGTGGACTTTACCAAAGGTGTCACAGACTGCGTGTCGACTGCGAAGTGGACTTTACCAAAGGTGTCACAGACTTACCGGATGGTTAGTTGACTTGTTGATGTGCTTCATCCTCTGCTTGAAGAGCTTGTCTCTCTGTAGGAAGGCAGGTCGGGGAGGAGACCCCGGAGGCCCCGGATTTATCACACTGTTGATCGTCTGGGGTCTGGAAACAAACAATCGTTATTAACCTTTTCCTTGTGCTATTGATTTCAGCAAGTAAAGGCGGAGACTGACCGGAGCATTTCGTCGTAACATAACGTCGTAACATCGCTTGCGGCGAGCATCAGCGAGCATCCCAAACTACAGATGGAGCGCTCGGCTCAGTGTACTGACTGCCTGAAGGCTCGCATCGTAACGTGCGTTACAACGAAATGTGGAGGTCAGTCTCCAGCTTAACATTCAGTACGCAGGACAGTTTTCAAAGGAATTGAACTTCTTTCTTCTTCTTTTAACCCTTATCCACAGCCAATGGTGCATAGGGCACTGCAATGTAGCGACGCAGTGTAACCTTGATCAAGAACAAGATCTTGACTCAAGAATAATGTTTCAAAATTGGTTCATTTATATAGAATTTCCAAGAATTTTAGTAGTGGGGTTGTCATTGATGGGTAGAATTGGTGAATGTTACACGTGTGTAAAGTGATCACTCAAACCAGCCTATGACGGTTACCAGCCCCGTAACTGCCCAGACTTCCATATTCTTCTTCATCTTTGATGAGATGTCAAAAAATAATATGAAGAGTAATTTATGGTTCCGGAGGGATCGTGTCTCACTTCAGGGAGAAGGTGTGCTGCAGGAGCGGCGGTATGGAGGCGGCCAGCAGGGACTGCACGGAGCTGCCGAAGGTGGCCCCCCAGTGGTCTCCGGACGAGGAGTCCGCCCATATCGCCAGTCGGGGCACGAGCCAGTTCATCACCACAGCCGTTTCCTGGAATGCCAACACAAAAAGCCTCAGTATATATCATAAGCTGTTCAGTATGTGCATATGTGCAATGTACTACTCGTTCTCTCATAATTTAATTTAATGATGTGTCATGCTGAGAAAGTGGCCCGCAGCATTTAAAGGGTTTCTTTAATTTTATTATTTTTTGTTTTCTGTTAAAGACAAGTATTTGTAATTTATATTAATTAATTAATTAATTTCTTTAGTAAGCTTATATTACACTAATCTAAACTATTATTTACACTTAACATCATAAATATATGTATATTTACATCTTTTTACAGTAAACAAAACATTTATTTTTAAATTCTTTCAGACTCTTTTCATTCTTCATACATTCAGGCATCTCATCATACATTTTCAAACCCTTATACATAAAACAATTTTTTACTTGGTTTTGTGCAACAATGGCAGTCTTATTCTATCCTTATTTCTAGAAATATAATATGTTCGTGAAAATTTTTGTTAAACACTATTTTATGATTAAAATATTTGGGTAATTCATTGTTAACACTTTAAATCTAATTTTACTTATAATATCTATCGTATTCTTGCCAGTGCCCTTTACTATGACCAAAAATATAATGTTTACCCACACACAGGCCATGCCTTTGTGGGATCTTTTTTTGTATTTATATATTACTGGGCTCGGGTATCGGTAATAATTACACGTAATTAGGATGCAATCGGTTTATTCAACAGGTCGCCATGACAGTACAATGACAAGTGTGTGCAGCATCCCCTGCACCTATCTCATAAGGGATATAACGTAAACATTTCCCGCATACACTCCGCCCTGCCCCTAGCAGGCACTTGGGGTCATAGTTCAAGTTGCTAGAAATACTGCGCCGTAAAAATATATATATTTTTTGTTTATATTATGTTGTGAAATGCAGCTGAAAAGAAAAAAAATTCAGCCGCATACCTGCGTTTTGTCAAGATCGCACTGCTCCAAAACGGAATCTGATGGTCCATAGAAAGATCCTAGTCCTAGCTGTCTCTTCATCTGAAAAAAAAAATTTTAAATTTTATTGAGAATACATATAAATATTTTCATAGATAAAGAATATTACAAAACTGGAGTTGACGTCAGTAGCTTCGGCGACCTCTATGGTGAGACCCAGAAACAAATTAATAAGGCTGCAGTTATATCAGGATGCCTCAGAAACTCGGTGTGGAGCAACAAACACATGACAATAGAAAGTAATATGAAAATATACAAGACATGTGTTCGACCAATAGCCACTTATGGGATTGAGGCAAGAGCAGATACTTCTAGAACAAAATCTCGACTCCGAACCTCCGAGATGAAGACTCTCCGATCCTTAACCGGAAACACATTGCGAGACCGTGTAAGAAATACCGACATCTGGAGCATGTGTAAGACGGAGGATATCGTGAGGTGGGGACGACAACGAAGGCGATACTGGAATGATCATGTTAACAGAATGTCATATGACAGACTTCCACGTATCGCCCTTCACGGAATCCCTGAAGGACGCAGACCCCCAGGCAGACCTCCAGAAAGGTGAAAAGACAGCTGGGAGTCAACATCCCAAGAGCTACAAGTGGAGGCACAAACAGATCCATAGGATCTAAAAAAAAGAAGAAGAAGAAGACAAAACATACCTGAAATTCGGTAAGCTGTTGTGCCAATTCTTCTTTCGCCTTGTCTCTGACTTTGCTGAAAATTCTCCTAAGGACATCTTCTTTATCGTGTTCTGAAAAAAAAACAAGTAAACATTACTGCATAATCCCGTGTTTTATATACCTGTGACGGGTGGCATTTGTCACATGAGAGCAACACCCGCAATACTAAATCTTGCTCATGGCAGACGGGTGCTTCTTGACAGCTGAACAAATATTATTTCAATTCAATTCAATTTATTTATTAATAATTAACATACACATAAGAAACTAAAATTTAAGGCGTATACATTAACGAAAATCTAAAATAAGAATACTACAACATTTTGAGTGTGTCCAAATACTTGTTCACAAAATCTGGATTATCTCCAATTACAGGAGTTATTTTCATAACTCCTGTAATTGGAGATAATCCAATTAATAATTGTAACTGGCGTTTCTCATGTGTGTGATTATAATCCGGGATTCGGATCTCACATACTAATATAAGAGTTTCTGCTTAATAAAAAGCTTCTTTACATCTCACCAATAGATGTCTCTAGTGAAGTTTTAGTGATTCATGAACAAGGTTTCTAAATTGGTTCATATATATAGAACTTCTAAGAATTTGAGTAGTGTGGTTGTCAATAATGGGTAGAATTGGTGAATGTTACACGTGTGTAAAGTGATCACTTAAACCAGCCTATGACGGTCGTAAGCCCCGTAAATACCCAGACTTCCATATTCTTCTTCATCTTTGATGAGATGTCAAAAAATAATATAAGAATACTACATATTGCTAAAGATGTAGAAGAATCCGCTTCGGAATACTCCTTCAGACACATAGAACAGATCAATATCCAGCATGATGTTGTACAGCATAGCAGTAGTTCTTCCTACAGGCATAACCATCGGCAGGTTGGTCCTGTGTATAGGAATGTGAAACAATCTATGCCGACGCTGTCTTAGGTAACTATCGGGAACATACAGACCAATGCTCCGGATAAATTCAGGATTATCGACATCATACCGCGCAACAATCAATAAAAATGCGTAATCAAATACACATTCCTTCTAGTCTCTAAACTATTGTAGCCAAACATACCCTGGAGAAACTTGGTCAGATAGAGCCAGGGATAATAGCCGTAGTCTCTCATGTAGAGATACCTCAGAAACTTATTTTGGACTTTCTCTACCATAAGAGAGTACTTAAGCTCGTGTGGCCCCCAAATCATGGAGCCACTCTCGAGTCTACTTCGCACCAAGGAGTTATAAAGAGTTCTCAGCACTAAGACTGAGCCACAAGCAACACATGGCCAGATACGCCTGGCAAATAAATAAAATTAAAAAAAGCATGAGAGGTGCACTTACCATTAATGAGAGCGTCGTCAATTTCTCTAGCCATATTTTCATCTACACTTTTCAAAGCCAGTGGCTGAAAAGGAAATAAAAAAAAAGTAAGTAAATAATTTCGTTGTTTGCCGGAGTGCCCGTACCAGGCATGGGCAAATCCCCAAAGGCCCATTTTTTTGCCCATACCAGATGTGGACAAATAAATAAACACAAATTTGTTTTTTAGGGATGGAAAGATTGATAAAGACATAGAAAGGAGAGTGAATGCTGGGAACAAAGTGAATGGCCCACTGAAATCAGTTATAGCAAAAAAAACCTATCAGCAGAAGCTAAACTGGCAGTGAGCAACGGAGTCCTGGTTCCAACTCTAATGTATGGAAGTGCAACATGGAGTTGGCAAAAGAAAGATGAAAGTAGACTGAATGCAGTCGAAATGCAATCTCTCAGAAGAATGTGCGACCAAACTATGTATGATAGATGTTCGAATAGTGAAATAAGGAAGGAATGCAAAGCTGAGATAAGCATTATCGATAAAATTAAGAAAGGTGTGTTGAGATGGTTTGGACATGTAGAACGAATGAGTGAGGAAAGAACCGTAAAACAAATTTATGAGGCGAATGTAATTGGGAAAAGAAGCAGAGGAAGACCGAGAAAAACATGGCACAATCAGGTATGCCAAATACTTGAATGTGGTCAGGTTAGGAGTTGTAACAATCGGCAGGTATGCAAATGGTAATCGGCGGGTATGGTAAGAATGTTTGCAAAGACAGAGTGGTGTGGCGTTCTATTCTCTCTGCCTGCCCTTGCGGGGAGGCGGCGTGATGGTTAGTTAGTTAGTTAAATTTGGAAAATCAATACCAAGTTACAAACACACGCACAAAAAACAGAATCGCAAAAATGTATTATGTACATATAAGGGTTTAAAAATGTACGATGAGATGCCTGAATGTATGAAGAATAAAAAGAGTATGAAAGAATTTTAAAATAAATGTTTTGTGTACTGTAAGCAGATGTAAATCTGTAAGATGTTCTATGAATTAAGTGTAAATAATTGTTCCCCTCCGTTGTGTAATAGTAGGGACTGACCGGAGCATTTCGTCGTAACGTAACGTCGTAACATGGCTCGCAGCGAGCATCCGAAACTACGGATGGAGCGCTCGGCTCGCTGCACTGACTATACAAATGCTAGCATCGTAACGCGTTACGTTACGACGAAATGGCTCCGGTCAGTCCCCACCATAATGGTCAGCACGCTCGGCTACTGTACTGGAGTTGAATCCGGTTTTGAATCCCAGGGGGGGTCAAATAAACAAGTGATTTTTCACAATGATATTTATATCTTATTTATTTATTTATTTTCTTTTTTGTATATTACAATTCTCATCATATATAACAAAAAAAAACAGTGTAAGGCATTCCATATACATATACACACATACATACATACATGAGTGTATATGGACAGGTAGATAAGACATACCCGACAATTACACTGTGAGTAGTGTTTTCCTCCTGAAGACACCCCTCACCGATGTGAAAAAGGTCGATATGCAAAGAGATATTCAATGTTACCCTGAACTGGTACCTGAAGCGGAGGGCTGATCACCTATCCTCCAAGTGGCAACGATCAAGATAACATTGCGTTTATATGATCCAGTGCCCTATACACCATCGGGAGCGGATAAGGGCTAGAATAATAGAAGAACTGAAATAAATGAATAACAATACTCACAGCGCCGGGTACCAGGAACGCAGAATGCAGCTCGTACGCCCACCGCGGCAAAGCGGCGGCCTGCCCGGAGCTGTAGCCGTCGGAGAGCAGGTACAGCAGCGCAGCCTGGGCGGGTCTGCGCTCCCCAGCCAGCCAGTTGAGGAACACCGCAAGGCGGGCGGTGCTGAGGGACTCTACGCAGCTGAAGCCCGATGAGGAAAACTGGCGGAAGAGGATGAATTGGCTGATGAGTTATAGCGAACGTTTTGTTTGGAAAAAGGGCAGATTTTTTTTATTTCAAATACAGTGAAACAGAGGTTTCACTGTGTAGGCGATCTAGCTACACCGTCGTGTTGGCAGCGCCGACGGACACGAAACAAGACGAATTCTAAACGAATCAACGCCGCGGCGAGCCGATGACAAAGGCGGCGAGTGCCACCTACACCGTTGTTTGCAGCGGACGTTTTTATCTAGATTTTCATTTTTGCTTCTTTAATTCATAAATTTATAATATTAAGTATTTTTGAAATTATCCTAATTTCAGTGTACGCACTTATAGAAATAAAACAACTAACTGTGAGTAAATAAAACATTCTTTAAATTATTCTGGCATACGTTCATAATACTAAAAACGTGATCCCTTCACGTGATCACAAAACAGGCCAACATGGCGCCAAAACTTAACATAGCGACACGCTATAAATAGCGACCCTAACGTAGCAATCCGCTACATATGGTCACTAAAACTGTATTTAAAATGATGAAGAATGATAGATAGAGATCTGTCGTTCTTCGAATAATCGTTTTCCAAGATGTGTCGTTTATTTTTTCTACCCCCAATACATTTCATACAAAAATAGATCACATCGGTCGTTTCTCTATCACCATTTTACCGCATTCATTGTTTGAATTGTGCTGCATGCGTAATTCAAACGATTAATTTAAAAAATTAGTATAATTAGGGTCGTGGTTGATGAAAAAACCATGTGTTAATGAGTATTCGCTGCATATGTGTTCATTATTTATACGCACCGTCAATGTTGGAGATGCGTCATCTTCCTCCATGGAAATGATAGCTCTTTGGGGGTCTATGGCAATCTGAAAAAAATTTGTATTTAATTAAATAATTTTTAAATGGATGTCACTGCTGCAGTATGATATTATTAATTACATCATATTGTAATGATATTATTAATTGGTAATTATTATTGGATTTATACTCGGTGAAAACCAAATGCCGCCTATACAATGCCTGCATTGCTCCTGTTCTCTTATACGGCTGTGAAACATGGCACCTTACAAGGGCCCAGAGCAGCCGTGTACTAAGCTTTAAGAATAGGTGTTTGCGGAGAATCTTAGGCGTGCGGTGGTTTGACTTTGTGAGGAATGAAGAGATAAGGCGTAGGACGCAGAAAATCTTGGTCACAACTGTCGTCAAGAAAAGGCGATTCAGTTGGCTTGGCCATGTACGCATGCCTCCTGAGAGCCTTAATCAAGCTTGCCTCTTTTACAAGGCATCAGGTTCGCGCCGCCCAGGACGACCACTGCTGACAATTCGTCGGCAGTTCTCGTCAGAACTTCGGGATGCGGATCTGACTTGGGAGAATGCAAGTGAGCTGGCAGCCGACAGAAAAGCCTGGAGACAGTTTGTGGACTCTCCATATGCTCCACCTAGGGAGCGGATATGGTTAGTATAATTATTATTAATTATATTTATTTCCAACTTTAGTTTAATAAGATTTACACTAATATCTTATGGTTGGCACGTATTTTATAGTAAATGTTAATTTAAAATACAAGCACTTGGAAATTTAAAAAAAAAAGTGGTTAGGTCAGGAGTTGGTGTCGGGTTGTGGTCCCGTGGTTAGTGTCGCGGACTCAGTCAGAGTTTCTCGGTTCGAACCCACTCTACCACAATTTGATACCTATTTCTAATAATGAGCCGCTTAGGCTCACGGAAATAGTATGAAATTGAAATATTTGAGTAAATATTTCGATCACCCTGTTAGATCCGGCTAGGTTAACCCTTTGAGGACAGAATAAAAATATTTTACTTAACACATTTTTATTTCTAGAAATTACTTACAAATATGTGTAAGTGTAAAAAAATTTTTACTTAAAATTGTGCACACAGATTGATACAATATTTGACCCTCAACAAAATTAAAAATACACATTGTGTGCCTGGTGTTTAGCAACAAAGACCATGTTTTATAAAGTATAAATATTATTATAAATTATAAGCTTAATAATAAAAATGAAAATGGTATTTTCTGGCGTTTCTCATGTGTGTGATTATAATCCAGGATTCGGATCTCACATACTAATATAAGAGTTTCTGCTTAAAAAAAGGCTTCTTTATATCTCACCAATAGATGTTTCTAGTGAAGCTCTAGTGATTCATGAACAAGGTTTCTAAATTGGTTCATATATATAGAACTTCCAAGAATTTGAGTAGTGTGGCTATCAATAATGGGTAGAATTGGTGAATGTTACACGTGTGTAAAGTGATCACTTAAACCAACCTATGACGGTCGTCAGCCCCGTAAATGCCCAGACTTCCATATTCTTCTTCATCTTTGATGAGATGTCAAAAAAATAATATGAAAATAATCCTGTAATTGGAGATAATCCAGATTTTGTGAACAAGTATTTGAACACACTCAAAATGTTGTATATAAATAAAAGCATTTATTCTTGAAAATATGAGGTAATATATAACACTACATATTTTTAGTATTATTATGACTATAACTCACCTGTCATTTTATTTATTTTGTTCAATAACCTCACAAAATTGATAAACTAAGGTACAGATAACCTATAAACATCCCGACATGTGCACATCGCCACAATAAATAGTCTGAAATACGCTCCAAGACAATGATGCCAACATGAAATCTATACAAGCACTATTTCTGTTACATAGGCAACACATATTTCACTATGGTTTTAACTAGAAACCTGTAGGCCCTTTTACAATTTATTTTAAATTTGTGGTTAGCAGCAGTAACCAGTTGTCCTGAAAGGGTTAGCAAATAAATAAAATCAACACTTACCTGGGGTGCTGGTGAGGAAGGGTACGGGGGGGGCGGTGTGCCCGGGGGAGTGGTGACTAATTCCCATTCTTTTTCATCTGTGAACAAGTGATTTTTTTATTATATCGTCTTTGTAGACTGTTGCGGTCAGCTCTCCTCGTCTTCAGGTTGTAGGTCCTTCTATCATATACAACGTCACCTAGGCCATGCCTTCGAATCGCGTTATTTTTCAGCATCATCTATGAATTCTTTGGTCATCCTCTAGATGTCTTTTGAAGAAGATCCATGGCAATTGCCTGGTTCACAATATGATCAGTAGATAAAATATGTTATTTTTAAAATTATATTATAAAGTATAATAAAAAAATTGTAGTTTCATTACAGACATCATCAGACTGGTGATATTGGTCACCATGGTTGTTACTTTATTATATGAAATGCAGTTCCACCAAGAAATCAGTCAGTACAAGAATTGAATTTAAGTTTAAAGTAAGAGGCAAAGATTCATGTTACCTGTACCCACAAGTACTGTAAATGCATAATCATACCAAGTTTTTTTCAGTCTTCTTCTGCTTATATTTACTACTACATTTGTCACATATATTTATTTAACCATTCTTTCTTCACTTATTCAAACCACACACCTTAATTTTATCGATGATTCAATTGAATTCAATTTATTTATTTATAGTTAACATACACATTACAAACTTAAATTTAAATGGTATACATTAACAAAAATAGAAAATAAGCACAAATACTATTGCTAAAGGCGTAGAAGAATCCCGCTTCGGAAAACTCCTTCAGACAAATGGAACAGATCAATGTCCAATGAGATATTGTTCAACATAGCGGTAGCTCTTCCTACAGGCATAACCATCTGCAGGTTGGTCCTGTGTATAGGAATGTGAAACAATCTATGTCGACGCTGTCTTAGGTAACTATCGGGAACATACAGACCAATGTTCCGGGTAATTTCAGGATTATGGATCATACCGCGCAACAATTGATAAAAATTATGATTATCTCAGCCTTGCATTCATTCTTTATATCACCATTGGAACATCTACCATACATGGTTTTGCCGCACTGAGAGATCGCATTCCGACTGCATTTAGTCTACTTTCTTCCTTCTTCCAACTCCATGCTTCACTTCCATACATTAGGGTTGGAACCAGGACTTTGAGGTAAGTAAGTATAGAGTATATAATTACCGTTGCAATTATTTAGCTGATTGAGTTCTTCCGGAGATGATTTGCTTCTCTGGTGTCCCGGAACAGCATTCTATAAGGATGAAAAAATCTTTAAAGGTACATTTCTTCTTCTTCTTCTGCTGACCTTATGGTGCATAGGGCACCATTGTGTCAGGAAACATTTAAAAAAATATGATTAGATTGCAAGAAAGACTAAGAAAAAAAATCTTAATTAAAAAATATTGACTCATAAAATCCCTAAAAATTGTCATCTGAATATTTTTCTTTTTCCTCTTCAGTGTTATAAAACATCGCATTACACAATTCACGTATACTTGGAGTACATCCGCACCCAATGGTGCATAGGGCACAGCATCGTATTGACGCAGTGTTATCTTGATTATTAATTACATGAAGGCAAGTACTTGCACTTCAGGGACCAGACCAGGGTAATATTAAATACTGTAAAATCACTGATATTTATTTTCAAATCCACCGATGGGAATCGAACTCGGAACTTCCAGCACGGTAGTTAAACACGCTAACCATTATACCACGGAGGCGGACGGTATAGTAATCGAACGGTATAAATGGGTATGGTTAAAAAGTGGAATAAGTCTTCTTCTTCTTGGTATAGACCTATACCAAGAAGCGGCCTGTTTTCAAGAGGGATTAGCCTCCTGCGATGTCGATTCCCAGCTGTCAATCCATCTCTTTGGTGATCTACTCGGGAGTCGTCTACCTTGTGCAGTGCGATGTGGGGGAGTCTGGATGGTTCCATTCTCCTCACACATGCATACCATTTCGTAGACTCTTGCCAAATATGCTTCTTAGAGTCTTCATTTCTGACACTCTTAGCGCGTTTTTGTGCCAACGGTGTCCACTCTACTTTTGACCCCATATCGCTCACTCCTTTCAAGAATGTTTTTAAAGTTTAAAAATAAAATACAATGTATTAAAAATAAATGTCAAGCCACTTATTGAACTTTTTACTGTGCAACAGATCTTTTTAGGTAGAGCCTAAAGGTATTTTCTCCATTTGAAAAATATATTTAAAAAAATAATTAAACAATACCTTTTCTTCAAAATGCAAAAACAACACTTTCTGCCCTGTAGCGGGTAAATATTAAGTTAAAAATATGCCGCTTTTGCTGGAATCTAGTACATTTTATGGGCATTCTGAAAACATGCACAACTGAAGATTGACGATTTTTGATTTATGACGTTTTTGAAAGGAGTGAGCGATATGTCATGATAATAATAAAATACATTGAAAACTTATACCTGTACAAGCGGGGTGACGTCCAAAAATGAAAAAAGTAAAGTACGTTGCAAAGCGTCACCTGTATCAGTGGCGGGGTGACGGCCACCAGCGGGTAGGCCATCTGCACGGCAATGCAGTTGGGCGCCGTGTGGTGGTGCTGGTGCTGGTGGTGTGGCGCGGGGGGCGGCGGCGGCGGGGGCGGCGCCGCGCCCTGCCGCGGGGGCAGCGGTGGCGGCGCCCCGTCCAGGCACGTCACCGGCGACGCCTGCGCCTGCTGGAAACGGGGAATGGACCGTATTAGTGTTGATTATACCAGGAGTGTTAGTTGAAGTTTGCCGTTTTTTCAATAATGAAAACGCTTAATTCTCAAGGGAATCTCAATTTTTTTTTATTCAAAGTATTGACCATCGGATTCTATACATTTTACCCATCTTTGAGGCAAATCATGGATACCATTCCAAAAAATAATTTTCTCTTTCGAGGCAAACCATTCGACTAGCCATTTTTCGACTGTATATATGTATAGATGTATATATTAAATATTGAATAAATTGAATTGAATTGAATCCAAGTGTAGCTCCTGACGGAAGGACTCGTTCGGAATTCAGAGCATGCGCCTCCAACGCCACATATCTAAAAAGTCAATTTTTCTCTTGCCTGCTGCTTTCATGGCTGGCTTCAGAAATCTCGAATAATCAGGGTATGTTGAGGTAAGGTCTCACCTGGGTGACGCTGTTCCTGATCCCCCTGAGGCTCTGCCCCGTGAGGCTGGACAGGCTGCGGGGCAGGTTGCTCAGAAAGCCCTGGCGCCGCTGTGGGGCCCCTCCTCCCGACCAGTCCGGCGGAACGGGGGCGTCCCCGAGCCCCAGAGGCGGAGAGCCCAGCTGTAACACGAGAAGGGGCATTGAAGCGCCAGAGAGAAGAGAGAAACACATGAGGCGGAGAGCCCAGCTGTAACATGAGAAGGGTCATTGAAGCGCCAGAGAGAAGAGAGAAACACATTGCTGTCGGGCAGTTTAGTTCATCAACCCCGACCCTAATTATACGGCCTCTTTGAGGAGCCTCTGTATCGGACAGACTATGCGTGGAACAGCACAGTATCACGCCTAACGCACTCCTATAACCGCAGGTTTAATCGAATTGATTTTTTTACTACCACAAAAAATTAATAATAATAAAACCCTTATCCGCACCCCAATGGTGCATAGGGCACTGCGTCATATAAACGCAGTGTTATCTTGATCATTTACACATGAAGGAAAGGTGATCAGCCCTCCGCTTCAGGTACCAGTCCAGGGCAATATTGAATAAATATTAGAGTGAAAAAATCACTTATATTTATTTTACCCACCTTGAGAATCGAACCCGGGACCTCCAGAACGGTAGCCGAACGTGCTGACCATTACACTACGGAGGCGGACAAAATTAATTCAAACAAAATATTATAAGAGTACTAACTGAGTAAGATGCATCTTTACACCCTTATGCTGTGGGCTGTGGTCGTGGAGAGGATCTGGGCTGAGTTCTTGGTTATGTTTTGAGCATCGGATTCAGTATAGGGTACAATGTGCGAAGCATGCTCGGAACTCGGCTTAGGGATAATTCACGACTATAACTCTAGGCCTTGCACACTCAACTCTTAACACAAAATACACTAATACAACACATTATTTTTTGACATCTCATCAAAGATGAAGAAGAATATGGAAGTCTGGGCATTTACGGGGCTTACGATGACGGTCGTAAGCCCCGTAAATGCCCAGACTTCCATATTCTTCTTCATCTTTGATGAGATGTCAAAAAATAATACGAAAATAACTCCTGTAATTGGAGATAATCCAGATTTTGTGAACAAGTATTTGGACACACTCAAAATGTTCTAATACAACACGCCACACCACACCACACCACACGCCACATCAGGCAAACACATTTTATTACGTTTCTAAAAACTAATATTCTTCTTCCTCAAACCCTTATCCGCACCAAATGGTGCATAGGGCACTGCATCATATAAACGCAGTATCTTGATCGTTAACACGTGAAGGAAAGGTGATCAGCCCTCCGCTTCAGGTGCCAGTCCAGGGTAATTAATATTGAATAAATACAAGAGTAAAAAAATCACTTATATTTATTTGACCCCCCTTGGGAATCGAACCCGGGACCTCCAGAGCGGTAGCCGGGCGTGCTGACCGTTACACTACAGAAGTGGAAAAAACAGCGCTACATAAATTGGCCATTTGTATTATGATCATTTATGTCAGTTAAAAAAAGCTCGAATTTAAGATTTTTGAAGACAATTTGAAAAAAAAACTGCTTTTGAATATTTTTGAAGACAATATGAAAAAAAAAACTCCTTTTGAATATTTTTGGTGACAATTTGAAAAAAAAACTCCTTCTGAATATTTTTGGTGACAATATAAAAAAAACTCCTATTAATATTTTTGAAGACAATTTGAAAAAAAAAACTCCTATTGAATATTTTTGAAGACAATTTGAAAAAAAAAAACTATTGAATATTTTTTAAGACAATTTGAAAAAAAAACTCACGGAGGACTGCTGCATCAAGTGTTGGACCTGCTGCTGCAGCTTGGCATGCCTGAACTCTGCCGCCTCCAGCTCCGACAGCTTCTTGTTGGAAACACCCTTGGCCAAAGAATCTGTAATCGCAAACAAAATACATTTACGACGGCACATATATTAGTCGTACAGGAGAAAGTGACCAACTACCAAAACGTAAAATGTTCAGGAGGGCCATTTAAGTCACTTGCTTGGCAACACAATAAACATCAATGCAGGCATTATTACCAAGTCAATATATTATACTTAATAAAACCCCTTATCCGCACCCCAATGGTGCATAGGGCACTGCGTCATATTAAACGCAGTGTTATCTTGATCGTTTACACATGAAGGAAAGGTGATCAGCCCTCCGCTTCAGGTACCAGTCCAGGGTAATATTGAATAAATATGACAGTGAAAAAATCACTCATATTTATTTTACAAGTTTAAAATCCTTTGGGACGTTTTTCAGGGCAATATTAAGCTAGTAAGATATCAAATAGTCAATGATCACAGTTTTGTAAAAAAATACACTCGGTCACTTTCTCCTGTATGACAACGATATACCAATTACATTTACCTATTATTTTCGCTCTTACAATGCCGGATTCGGCCAATAGCGACGTTGAAAGCAATTAATGCTCAAAGTAGAGATCGTAGAGGATGCTAAACACATCCGTTAGGGATCAAAAAACAAATAAATAAATATTTGGATAAGGGAAAAGTCCAACGAAACATATCGCTCACTCCTTTCAAGAAGTCATAAATCAAAAATCGTCAATTTTCAGTTGTGCATGTTTTCGGAATGCCCAGAAAATGAACTATAGTAAAAGAGACATATTTTTAACTTAATATTTACCCGTTACAGGGCAGAAAGTGTTGTTTTTGCATTTCAAAGAAAATGTATTGTTTAATTATATTTTTAAAATCTACTAAATATTTTTCAAATGGCGAAAAAACCTTCAGGTTTTACCTAAAAAGATCTATTGCACAGTAAAAAGTTCAATAAGTGGTCCAATACCAGAAAGAAACACTAAAATCTATCAATCTTTGCGAAAAATAGTGTTGATTTTTTACACACCAAATAAAAAGGCACCCCCGTAGGTCCGAAGGTCCCGGGTTCGATTCCCAGGAGGGTCAAATAAATATAAATAATTTTTCACTCTACTATTTATTAAATATAACCTGAAGCGGAGGGCTGATCACCTTTCCTTCATGTGTTAATGATCAAGATAACACTACGTTTATACGATGCGGTGCCTTTTGCACCATCGGGTGCGGATATGGTTTAAAAAATAAAAGACATTTTTGCAAAAAAAAAAATCTAATTTTACACAATGATACCAAAGTGAGGTACGCATGTATTACAATTGCAAAGTCCTACGCATAACACTCTCCTTATCATTCATCATTCACTTTGTGTAATACCACTTTTACACAAAGTGAACGATGAATGATAACGAATGTTATATTACCATACCACAACATTATCAATGCTTTTAAAATACAAAAACAAATCCTACCCATAACTTTGTCATAAAAAAAAAATGGTGCAGTGTATTTTATAATTTTCCCTTACAATGAACTTTGCTTTTGATAACATACCTTTAACCTTTCCGGGAGTACAATAATTGATGTCCGACTTTCTCTGGGGAGTGTGTTCTTTTTACATGAAAAAAAAAGGTTTTTTTTTTTTTCACGAAATCTATGTATTATGAAGTTAGAAATTATGTAAAAATAATGAAAAAAAAATTACCTCACCATTCCAATGTTTAATTGTAAAAAAAAAACGATTGTGTATTCCAGGGGTCATAAACCATGAATAATAAGTCAGATTATAAGTCATAAATCACAAAAACACATTATTTGTTTTCATCTAAAATTCTAAACTCTTCTTATCTGCACTCGATAGTGCAAAGGGCACTGCATCATATAAACGTAGTGTCATCTTGATCGGTTAACACATGAAGGAAAGGTGATCGGACCTCCTCTTCAGGTACCGGTCCAGGGTCATATTGAATAAATATAAGAGTGAAAAAATTACTTGATATTTATTTTACCCCCCCCCCTCCGGGAATCGAACCCGGGACCTCCAGTATGGTAGCCAAGGCGGACTGCTTTCATAAATATTTCAAAAATTTAAATCAATATAATGTCATAAAATTGTGTGGTATTCCATGAAACAAACAACGCAATGCCACACTTGCAACACATAAAGTATTTTTTTTTTGTGGTGGTCTTTTTGAGGTGTGTTGGCATACAAAATTGTTGGGCTTTATTTCTTTTGAGGTGTTCTTTTTGAGGTGTGTTGGCATACAAAATTGTTGGGCTTTACATCCTTCGTAGTGGTCTTTTTGAAGTGTGTTGGCATACAAAATCGTTGGGATTTGCTTCCTTTGTGTTGGTCTTTTTGAGGTGTGTGTTGGCATACAAAATTGTTGGGCTTTACATCCTTCGTAGTGGTCTTTTTGAGGTGTGTTGGCATACAAAATCGTTGGGATTTGCTTCCTCTGTGTTGGTCTTTTTGAGGTGTGTTGGCATACAAAATTGTTGGGCTTTACATCCTTCATAGTGGTCTTTTTGAGGTGTGTTGGCATACAAAATCGTTGGGCTTTGCTTCCTTTGTGGTGGTCTTTTTGAGGTGTGTTGTGACATTCATTTACGTCTATACTCCCGGAAAGGTTAAAGTAATGTATTGAAAAAAAAAAATCATTCAATTATCACTGTTAAAAATATAACATTGAAATTTTTCAACTACTGCGTGAAGAGCACAACTGCATTTGAAAATATATGATGACCTATTGAGACGCAAATTTCACGGGAGATGAAATTAAAAGATGGGACTTACTTCGCAAAGCTTCGATGTGTCTATTTTCATTTTCTAGCATCAGATGAATGGTGTGTGCTGTGGTGAATTCCACCTGACGCTGCTTCTCTCGCTGGAAAAATTATAGAATATATTTAGAATTCAATATTTTAAAGGAATCTAATGCTGAACTAGGGATAGTTGAAAAGATAAAGAAGAAACATTATAAAATGAAATAACTTTGTTATAACCGCTTTTTTTAATAATACAATTTAACCTACCGGTTTCAACAAGAACCTTGTCATCATCAGGGTTTATATTAAATCAAAAACATAAAAATACTCTCACCAAAAAACTTCCACACACTCCTTAAAAATCCTAAATGTTATTTTAAAAATAACATTTTGAAAATAACATTGAAAATAACATTTAGGATTTTTACGGAGTGTGTGGAAGTTTTTTGGTGAGAGTATTTTAATGTTTTTGATTCAATATAAACCCTGATGATGACAAGGTTCTTGTTGAAACCGGTAGGTTAAATTGTATTTATAAAAAAGTGGTTAAAACAAAGTTATTTCATATTATAAAGATTATAAAATGTGCTACAATAAAATATCTGCGGAAAACATTCAAGAAAAGATTAAGGTGAGTTCTTTAACTTTTCCTTCCCAGTGACATGTAATTACTACAATTTGACTCTAACTAAACTAACTAACTAACCATCACGCCGCTTCTCCGCAGGGGTAGGCGGAGAGAATAGAACGCCACACCACTCTGTCTTTGCAAACACTCTTCGCCTCTTCAACGTTCATGCATCTCCTCATACATTCCCACCGATTGTTTCGACTCCTAACCTGACCGCTTTCAAGTATTTGGCATACCTGATCGTGCCAAGTTTTTCTCGGTCGTCCTCTGCTAATTACATTCGCCTCATAAATTTGTTTTACCATTCTTTCTTCACTCATTCGTTCTACCTGTCCAAACCATCTCAACACGCCTTTCTTAATTTTATCGATAATGCTCGTCTCAGCTTTGCATTCCTTCCATATTTCACTATTTGAACATCTATCATACATTGTTTTGTCGCACATTTTTCTGAGAGATCGCATTTCGACTGCATTCAGTCTACTTTCATCCCTCTTTTGCCAACTCCATGTTTTATTTATTGTTTCGGCATTAACTTTGTGGTAAGACATGTTACAATGATTAAAGAAAACACTTGTTTTTTAGCACTTGAGTTTTATTATAGACTACATGTTTCAGAAGTTAAACTTCCATCATTCAGGTCTGTATAATAACATGTTATTATACAGACCTGAATGATGGAAGTTTAACTTCTGAAACATGTAGTCTATAATAAAACTCAAGTGGTAAAAAACAAGTGTTTTCTTTAATCATTGTAACTCCATGTTTCATGATTTGACAATTTGACTCTAATAATGAGAATATCGATATAAAATATAAAAAACAAGGGCTAAGAATTTTTGTTTTCCTCCGTAATATAATTACATAAAAGTATTATAATATCATTGGTGTACTGGCAAAAAACGATAACTCGAAAATATGGAATTTTGACTAAATGATGCAGTATTATAAAGTCAACATTCTTTTAATTGGCAAAATACATAAACCCTTACTGGTCCAATGTCGAATCACATTGGAGATCGATTTTTTCTCTTAGGTCCCATGTCGGATGTTATTCTACATTTTTTTCATCATTAGCATTATTTATTTAAATTCCAAGCTTACATTTTTGTCACTCGTATCTATGACAACAGTATGTGGAGCAGAGGACAATTTTATTTTCCAATTGGAATGTAACTGTCATCCTAGATTTAAATTTTTAATTTTGAGGGACCGGAAAGGGTTAAGTAGTTTGAAATGTCATATTTATGTGGTTTAAAAAGTAAATAAAACTTCAAGTTTAAAAGCGGATATTTTATTTAGGCTAAAAGCTATAAATAACTGAGATTATAAAAACAGGGATTTCAGAGTTAACGTTTTTTGCCAGTATACCCATGATATAAAGTTGTTCATTTGCAGCTAAGGAAATAAATAATTTTCACATAATCACCAATACACAAACGATTCTCAGTGTGTGCGTGCATGCCGTGCTTTGCGTACACGGCTTGATATTGTTTCCGCCAATCTCTTTTATATGCCAATATTTTGTGAGATAGAAGATATATCGCTTACTCCTTTCAAGAATGTCATAAATCAAAAGCTTTTTACTTTTTTACTTTGTCATCTTTTTTATGTCTAAGTTTTAATTAAAAAAAAAATAAAATAAAAAATTGCTCACTGAGAGTCAAGTATTTTTATTTTTATTTTTTTTTTTGTATTTAATTAAAGTTTTTTGTATTTTGTATTAACTAATTATACTTAGAAACCTATACCCTTATACCCTGTACTATGACTATTTATTTTGTATACCCACACACAGGCCATGCCTTTGTGGGATCTTTTTTTTGTATTTATTTTTATTTTTTATAAATATTTTTTGTTTTTGAATTTATGTTATGCAAAAGAATTTTAAATAAAGAAAAAAAAAAAAAAAAAAACTTGATTTTTCAGTAGAACGTTTTTAAAGTTGAAAAATATAATACAATGTATTAAAAATAAATATCAAGCCTTTTATTGAAATTTTTACTGTGCAACAGATCTTTTTAGGTAAAACCCGAAGGTTTTTTCTCCATTTGAAAAATATTTAGTTTATTTAAAAAAATAATTCAACAATACCTTTTCTTCAAAGTGCAAAAACAACACTTTCTGCCCTGTAGCGGGTAAACATTAAGTTTAAAATGCTTCTTTTGCTGGGATATACTACATTTTCTGGGCATTCCGAAAACACGCAGAACTGAAAATTGGCGATTTTTGATTTATGACGTTCTTGAAAGGAGTGAGCGATATGGCCCTTCATTAGGAATATAAATTATAGTAAAAAAAAACATATTGATATACTTACTCCAACAGGCAGTGGGGCCGTGATGGTACTATGCCTTTGTAGTTTAAGAACAACTGTGGGAGAGGCTGAAAATTAAAAAAAAAAATACATAAATTAAAACCTGCTTTACATATTAATTTATTATTAATCAAATCCTACCACTAATGAATGGGTTAGAACGGGGGTTCCCAAAGTGTGCGCCGTAGAAACTCAAGAGGGGCGCTGTGAGTCCATCCTCTATCATTATCCGAAACCACAAATATTCTCGTATACCTACAAAGCAACAAATTCTATTTTGAGAGCTAGCATCTTTCTATCCAACTACTATTATTGTAGGTACTAAATAATATTAAAGTTTCCCTAGATTGCCAAAATAACGCACTGTGCGCCGTGACAAAATAGTAAACTTGTAAGTGCGCCGCGGACTGAAAAAGATTGGGAACCCCTGGGTTAGAACATATCGTAGTCGTACAGGAGAAAGGGACCAACTAACAAAACGTAAAATGTTCAGGAGGGTCATTTAACTGTTTTTACACTCTTGTCATGGATGCAATTAGTCATTTTTAACAAGTAAATATATTATACTTCCAAGTTTAAAATTGCTTTAGGATTTTTTCCAGGTCAACATTAAGCTAGTAAGATATCAAATAGTCAATAATCATGTTTTTGTAAAAAATGCACTTGGTCATTTTCTACAGTATGAGTACGATATGTTTTTTTATTTGCGAAGGTACAGGGTGTCCGGTGGCAGAAATAGGATTTCAAATCGACATTACAAAATAAACTGCAAAGAATACACATAAATGTCAATAACTATAACAAAGAACAGAAGTGGGGATATTATTTTAAAAAAGAAAAATATTTTGTCTATATGTAGACTGTCATGTCGGACATACTCGAAAGAAGAATGTTTGCAAAGACAGAGTGGTGTGGCGTTCTATTTTCTCTGCTTACACCTGCAGAAAAGCGGCATGATGGTTAGTTAGTTAGTTGAACAGGTAAACAGGAATTCGAACATCTATCGTACATCGCTTTTCCACGCGTCATTATCTGAAGGATCGCATTTCGACTGCATTCAGTCTACTTTTATCCTTCTTTCACAATTTGTTATTTATTCTACAGTTATTTACTTATTACATTAAATATTTGACCGCAAAGTCTATACTTAATCCCGCGAGTGTTAGTTCCTATTTAGCATTATACATATAGAGTTACAGCTACACACTTTTCAATGTGACCATTTCTTATCAAACATGTCATATCCTGTGCTTCAAACAAGAGTGTCTAATACATACGAAAACCAGAAATTAACAAGTGACCACATAACGTGTAACTAACTAACCGTCACACCACTTCCCCGCATGGGTAGGCAGAGAGAATAGAATGCCACACCAATCAGTTTTTGCAAACACTCTTTGCATCTCCTTAAACATACCTGACAATTATTATATGCAAAAAATAAAAACAAAATGAATTTAAATTGAATGAGTTTAAGTATTGTATTATCATAATTTTAATAATTATTATATTATATTTTGACTCCTGACAAAACAAAAAATGACAGATTTAACCTCTTTTTTCTTGTAGTACATGCTTGCTAACTTTTTACTTTTTAATTTTTTTCTTTTTAATTTTATTAAAAAAAAAAATTAAAAAAATTGTTTTCTGATAGTCAAGTATTTTTTGTATTTTATATTAACACTATTATTCTAGTTCTACTTATAATACCTATACCCTTATACCCTTTACTATGACCTAAATTATATTGTATACCCACACACAGGCTATGCCTTTGTGGGATCTTTTTTTGTATTAACATTTATATTTTATTCATTTTTTGTATTTGAAATTTCTATCATGTAATGCAAAAGAATTTAAAATAAAGAAAAAAAATAATAAAAATAAGGCCACTTGAGATCAAGAGACCCAAGCTTTTTTGCCTAGTCGCCAAAATATTTTGAATTTTGTTAAGTGAATTTTGTTAGTGTTTTAGTATTAATAATATTTGAAAAAGAAGCGGTTAGCTTCGAAACCGGTGGACATTATAATTAAGTTACAATAAAATATTTATAGTGATTTTAAAACAAAGTTATTTTAATTATAATGATTATAATTTAAGCAAAATGGTTTGGGTATGTGAATCAAATGAGTGAAGAAAGGATGGTCAACCAAATGTGATGAAGTAGAGGAAAACTTGGTAAAAAAATAATTTAACAATATGTTTTCTTCAAAATGCAAAAACAACACTTTCTGCCCTGTAGCGTGTAAACACTAAGTTAAAAATAAGCCGCTTTTGCTGGGATAAAGTATATATTCTGAGCATCTGAAAATTGACACTTTTTGATATATGACGTTGTGGAAAAGAGTGAGCGATATGGGAGATAAAAACAGAGTATTCCTTACATCTGATCATCTGGACGACTTGCGTATGCTCAGAGGTCTCCACGGAAGCCCCGTTAACGGCCAGAAGGCGATCTCCCATCCGGACTCCCACTCTCCAGGCCGCACCTCCCTTGACAACCGACTGGACCAATACCGGATCGTTTCCTGGAAATCATATTCAATATATTTTCACAACAAGAATTCGCATGTGAGAGAAGGTGCCAATTAAAGGATTCGCCTCATAAATTTGTTTAAACTATCCTTTTTTTCTGAAAGCCGCAGAAAGGAGAAAAATTGACGCTTTCGAAATGTGGTGTTAGAGGCGCATGCTTCGAATCCCATGGACTGTAAGACGCACCAACAAGTCCATTCGCCAGGAACTACGTTTGGAAGGCTTGACTCTGGCCAATGTCTGTACCTGACGAATTGTCCAGTTCTTTGGGCATGTCACGCGTGGCAATGCGGATAGCCTGGAACGACTGGTTTTGATCGGTAGCCTGGAGGGGAAGAGAGGGAGAGGAAGATCCCCACACAATAGACCGATGGAGTTAAGGCAGCAGCAGGCACCTCGGTGGTTGGAGCGCTACGTGCAGCGTAGTCAAGGGATAACTGGAGAAGAGTCATTGCTTCCCCAAGGGTCACAACACTCAGTAATGAAGAGTAAGACGGAGAAGAGAAAGAAATCCGTAGTGATGGGGTACTCGCGGAAATTCACCACAGACGCTCTAAAGCTTAGCCAAAAACAAATAAGGATCCTAACCAGGACCTTGACAGGACACCGCAGACTGAGGAAACACATGACAAAAATTGGAATACATGACTCCCCAGTATGCAGATTTTGTATGGAGGATAACAAAACGCCAATCCACATCCTCTATAATTGTGACGCACTCGCTCGCAAACAAAGTCACATTCTAGGAGGATCACTACTGGACTCCGAGAAGGTGAAGCTCCTACCATCAAGACAGGTCGTGAGTTACATGACTCACGTAGGTCTCAGGAGTGAGCTGTGATACAGAAGGAGATCACAATAGACCTTATATGGTCGCAGTGACATAAGGGATGCAAGATCCCTTGACTTCAAAAAAAAAATAGTATATATATATATATATATATATATATATATATATATATATATATATATATATATATATATATATATATATATATAAACAACTTCCAAAATTTGAGTACTGTGGTCATCAATCATGGGTAGAATAGAAAATGTTACATGTGTATAAAGTATAGCTAAAACCAGTCTATATACAGGTTGTAAGCCCTGTAAATACCAAGATTAAGAGACTGAATAAGGAACACGGAAATTGGGAAATGTGTAGTATGGAGGATATAGTCAGATGGAGAAGCCCGTGTCAATAGAATGCAAGAAAATAGACTGGCCCAAATTGCTCATCAAGAGAACCCAGACAGAAGAAGACCACCTGGAAGACCTCCCAAGAGATGGCGTGACAGCTGACAGTCCACGTCACAAGAGACGGATAACGGAACAGACAGATCCGAGGATCTATGAGAAGAAGAAGAAATGAAAAATACTGTCACACCCTGAGATTATGCATGCAAAAGGAAGTAATAAAATGAGATAATAATTCGGATTTATGTACTGGATTAAGTCATGTTTAACTTATTACCTCATGTCATGGGATGTCATCTACCCTGAGGCAAAAAAATATGAAAGAGGTATTAGAATGATATTTCCGTAGATATTTATTTTACTTTAGACTCCTAACCTACGAATGACATAATATACAACATTTTGAGTGTGTCCAAATGCTTGTTCACAAAATCTGGATTATCTCCAATTACAGGAGTTATTTTCATATTATTTTTTTGTCAAAAAAATGATATGAAAATAACTCCTGTAATTGGAGATAATCCAGATTTTGTGAACAAGCATTTGGACACACTCAAAATGTTGTAAATAAATTATCTGGTCAAATTATAAGCTTAAATGATAAAAATGAAAATGATATTTTCTGGCGTTTCTCATGTGTGTGATTATAATCCAGGATTCGGACCTCACATGCTTATAAAAGAGTTTCTGCTCAATAAAAAGCTTTTTTTCATCTCACCAATAGATGTCTCTAGAGAAGTTCTAGTGATTCAAGAATAATGTTTCAAAATTGGTTCATATATATAGAACTTCCAAGAATTTGAGTAGTGTGGTTGTCAATAATGGGTAGAATTAACGGGTAGTTAACAAACTGTTTGCAGGAAACATGGCTTTTACAACAACGACTGGTGTACCAATTGTAAATGGAAGGGGATGAAAGTAAGTAAGCATTACCAGAGACTGTCATGCCGTAGCCCTTGTCGTCCTTGAAGACCGTCACTGTGTGGTACTGTCCTCCCGCTATACCACCTCCTCCTCCGCTCTCTGCTCTCCCGACACTCATCTGGAAATGACAAATATTTAAATAAAACAAAAAATCAATTATCTTGATCGTGTTAACACATGGAGGAAAGGTGATCAGCCCTCTGCTTCAGGTACCAGTCCAGGGTAATATTGAATAAATATTACCCTGGAATATTCAGTCCGCCTTCAGTCAACACACTCGGCTACCATTCAGGAGGTTCTGGGTTCGATTCAAATAAATGTCCTGACATACCTACTACAAATGATGAAAACATGCTAAATAATAATATTTAGCAGGTTTTTAGCTTTTCTGTATCAAACGATAATACACCCAGTAATCAGATCAAAGAAATTAAAGGTTTTATCTCAAATTTTAGCATGTTTTAATTAATTTGTAGTAGGTGAGTCAGTTCCTACTAATCATGGGGTTTACTCTTTATGTTAACACACTATCTGCAGGAAGGGTAATTTTATTGTTTCACTTGACTGGTGGTGTGTGGCGGGAAGGGTAATTTTACCTTTTCACTCGACTCATCGTAAATTGCGTGTAAGTTATTTTTACCCATGACTTTTGCGGCATCTTTTGATCTCATATCGATGCATACAGTATGGTTAAATGTTATCACTTCTTTTCAGAGATGTTTTTCTCTATTATGAGCGTGAATCGGCCGCAGATAGTGTGTTAAATGTTACTATAGTTTCATGTAATTCATCAAACTGGGTTTGTCCACATAAGAGTATTTATATTCATATTCAAACCCTTATCCGCACCCCAAAGGTGCATAGGGCACTGCATCATATAAACGCAGTGTTATCTTGATCGTTAACAGATGAAGGAGAGGCGATCAGTCGTCCGCTTCAGGTACCAGTCCAGGGTAATATTGAATAAATATTAGAGTAAAAAAAACACTTTTTTATTTAACCCCATCTGGGAATCGAACCCGGGACCTCCAGAACGGTAGCTGAGCGTGCTGACCATTACACTACGGAGGCGGACAAGAATTATATACTCTTATATTTATACAACAACATAATGGAAAAGAATACTGAAGAATTATCTTTATTCTTCCTGATCTATATTAATACATTTCAGACAGGATTTTTTTATGCCTACGGACCGCTGGCGCCAGAATTTTATTATTGTGTACATATAGTTTAGTCCTTATAAATTCAATTCAATTCAATTCAATTCAATTTACTCAATAATTAATATATATATTACAAACTAACATTTAAGGCGTATACATTAAAAAAACCAATTAAAAAGTAAGCAAGAAGACTCTTGTTAAATGTGTAGAAGAATCCCGCTTCGGAAAACTCCTTCGGACACATGGAACAGATCAATATCCAATGTGATATTGTTCAACATAGCGGTAGCTCTTCTTACAGGCATAATTATTGGCAGGTTGGTCCTGTGTATAGGAATGTGAAACAATCTATACCGACGCTGTTTAGGTAACTATCGGGAACATGTAGACCAATGCTCCGGATAATTTCAGGATTATCGATAATACCGCGCAGCAATCGAAAAAAATGCGTTTGGAAAAAAAAGAGATTGGTATATGATATTCATACAACACATTGGATAATTTCTTCTTTTCTGCCTTTGAAATGAGGCCAGCGCAGAAGGAAAAATACCCTTCTCGTCCTAAAGCATCAATCGACTAAACGGGTAGAAATAAATACCTTTCCCGTCTTTAGTGTGTTAAGTGGAAAAACCCAGATTTGTAAACAAAAATTAAAAAGTATTAAAAATAAACCGGTCAAAATATAAGTTTCATACAAATTGAAAATGATGTTTACAGGCGTTTTCTAGTATGAAAGATGATTCGGGAAGAATCTTATATTTCATTCAAACCCTTTTCCGCACCCCAATGGTGCATAGGGCACTGCATTATAAACACAGTGTTATCTTGATCGTTTACGCATGAAGGAAAGGTGAACAGCCCTCCGCTTCAAGTACCAGTCCAGGGTAATATTGAATAAATATAACAGTGAAAAAATCACTTCTATTTATTTTACCCCCCTTGGGAATCGAACCCGGGACCTACAGAACGGTAGCCGAGCGTGCTGACCATTACACTACGGAGGCGGATAATATTTTAAATACGGACTAAAGCGGACTAGAGACAGAGACAGAGTTGAAAGGAGTGAGTGATATATGGATCGGTGTATCATTCTATTATCTCTACCTGCCTCTGCGGAAAAACGGTGTGATGGTTAGTTAAATTCATTTTGTCAAATTAATTAAATTATGTACAATCATACTGAAAACCCTTACAAAAAACATAACTAACATGTCATTCCTATTATATTACTAACTAACTAACTAACCATCACGCTGCTTCTCCGCATGGGTAGGCAGAGAGAATCGAACGCCACACCACTTTGTCTTTGCAAACATTCTTTGCCTCTTCTACATTCATGCATCACCTCATACATACCCGACGATTATTATGACTCCTGACCCGGCCGCTTTCAAGTATTTGACATACCTTATTGTGCCAAGTTTTCCTCGGTCGTCCTCTGCTTCTTTTTCCAACTAAATTCGCCTCATAAATTTGTTTAACCGTTCTTTCTTCACTCATACGTTCCACATGTCCAAACCATCTCAACACACCATTCTTAATTTTATTGATAGTGCTTGTCTCAGCTTTGCATTCCTTCCTTACTTCACTATTCGAACATCTATCATACATCGTTTTGTCGCACATTTTTCTGAGAGATCTCATTTCGATTGCATTCAATCTACTTTCATCCTTCTTTTGCTCATACGTTTCACTCATACGTTCCACATATCCAAACCATCTCAACACACCTATCATTTTATCGATAATGCTTATCTCAGCCCTACATTCTTTCCTTATTTCATCATTCGAACATCTATCAAACATCGTTTTGCCACACATTCGTCTGAGGGATCGCATTTCAAATGCATTTAGTCTGCTTACTTATTATATCACCTAGGCCATGCCTTCAAAGCATGTTATCTTTCTGCAGCATCCATGAATTCTTTGGTCTTCCTCTAAGATGTCTTTCGAGGAAGATCCACGGCGATTGCCTGGCTCACAATATGTTCATAACGAATGCTAATAACTGGCAGATACAACGAAGTCCTCATTCCAACCGTAATGTGTGGAAGTGAAACATGGAGTTGGCAAAAAAAAGATGAAAGCAGACTGAATGCAGTCGGAATGCGATCTCTCAGTGCAGCAATACCATGTATGATAGATGTTCCAATGATATAAGGAAGAATGCAAGGCTGAGATAAGAAGCGTTATCCATAAAATAAAATAAGGTGTTCCATCAATTGATTCGGCAGTCACTTTGTGGTAAAATCTATTCATTTTTAATTAATGTTTTACTTAGTAAATACCACTCTTAGTAAAAACCCTATTATAAACTAACTAACTAACTAACCATCACGCCGCTTCTCCGCAGGGGTAGGCAGAGAGAATAGAGCGCCACACCACTCTGTCCTTGCAAACATTCTTCGCCTCTTCCACGTTCATACATCTCCTCATACATACCCGCCGATTGTTACGACTCCTAACCTGACCACTTTCAAGTATTTGGCATACCTGATCGTGCCATGTTTTTCTCGGCTCTCTTCATCTGCTTCTTTTTCCGCTAACATTCGCCTCATAAATTTGTTTTACCGTTCTTTCCTCACTCATTCGTTCTACATGTCCGAACCATCTCAACACACTTTTCTTAATTTTATCGATAATGCTTATCTCAGCTTTGCATCCCTTTCTTATTTCAATATTCGTACATCTATCATACATCGTTTTGTCGCACATTCTTCTGAGAGATCGCATTTCGACTGCATTTAGTCTACTTTCATCCTTCAAAAAGGTAAAATTTATCCATTTTTAATTAATGTTTTACTTAGTAAATGCCACTCTTAGTAAATACCCTATTATAAATAGTGATATTTACTAAGTAAAAACATTAATTAAAAATAAATAAGGTGTGTTGAGATGGCATGTGGATGATTGAGAATGGATCGGTAAAACAAATTTATGGGGCGAATGTAATTGAAAATAGCAGCAGAGGAAGCCCGAAGACAACTCGTTTTGATCAAGTATTTCAAATGCTTGGGTGTGGTCAGGTCAGGAGTCAGAATATAATATAATAATTACTAAAATTATTTTTAAACAATACTTTAACTCATATTATTTTTTGACATCTCATCAAAGATGAAGAAGAATATGGAAGTCTGGGCATTTACGGGGCTGACGACCGTCATCGGCTGGTTAAAGTGATCCTGTAATTGGAGATAATCCAGATTTTGTGAACAAGTATTTGGACACTCAAAATGTTGTATACTTTAACTCATTCAATTCAAATTTGTTTTGTCAGAAAAAAATATCATAGTTTTCAACCCCTGTTATTGTATGTAACAATTTTGTCTAGCCTTCCACAAGTCTGACGATGTCGGTTCAACAAAACCCGGTCGCTGGTAAAATAAAATTAATGTGGAAAAACGACATAGTTGTTATTTTATTCTATACAATTAGTAAGTCGATATTTTACTGATAAATCTTTTTATAAAATTAATTGATACATTAGCGGAGATATTGGTTAGAAGCAATATCCCTGAGCCAACAAAAACATTTTATAAAATATCTCAAAATTAATTTTTCGCTAGCGTGTGTTCTGACAGCATAATTAATAATAAAAGATTGCGTCAACTGAGAACATCGCCTTGAAG
The DNA here is from genome assembly GCF_059751285.1 of Brachycentrus maculatus. Lineage (NCBI taxonomy): Eukaryota > Metazoa > Arthropoda > Insecta > Trichoptera > Brachycentridae > Brachycentrus > Brachycentrus maculatus. The sequence goes on from NW_028281217.1 coordinate 917,310, forward strand.
TCTAACAGGAAATTACATCAAGAAAGAGAATTTGAAAGTGAGCATCGAAAAATTGCCGATGTTGTATTTCTGAATCGGTCAGATCGCCGCAAAATTTGGAATATTTCCGAATAATAATTTTTTCTCTCGCATCCGACGAATATAATTAACGCTCTAATACATCCTACACAAGTCGCGAGAGTCTTAGGTCATATCCGAACATAGACGTAAACTATTTAAAAAGTGACATATTAAAATGGTTTCGGTCTAGGTGACTATGAAATTAGCGCTTCGACAAATCAGGAAGTGAAATGCGAACAGAAAAGGCGTTCTGCCGTACGACATGACAATAATAAAGCACAATTAAATCATGCAAGCGGAGGAAAACGCAAAACAACGGAGTACATACATACGAAAAATTGGGAGTGACATTTGTTCAACAAACAAATTGCATAGAAGACGAGTCCCGCAAAATTTGCGCAACTCTTCATTCTGCATTCGAATACGATGCGCTAGAGCGAGACGCGTGTAATATTATCGCACACGCCTAGAAACTGCAGCGCAGTACGATTCTTAGAAAAGTTTTTAAGTGGTTAAAACTAACAAAAGAAAAATAGTTTTTTAAGCTATATGAAAGATTACCTCTTCTGTTGCTTAAATCATTTGTCAGAATGGACCAAACGGCAGCGATATTCGCGCTGCGGCAGCTAATTCCCAGCCGTCACACCGAATTCCCAACTAGATCAGGAGTTCGTCTGTCACACTGCTACGAGAAACGTGTACACCAAACTTTAAACTTTTGGAAATAAATTTCCGCACGGGTGTCACTGCCCACGGCGCACGGTGAAGCACATACGGAATTGTCAATCTACCTAAGGCACCGAATTTCATAAAATAATATTAGAACTATCGAGACGGAGAGCACGACCGACCATCTTGGATTTTGGTACACCACTAAACGCTCGGTCGGTAATGCAGGAAACTATAATATAGTAATAAATAAAAACTTCCTGTCACTTTGTACTGCAGTTTAATATGACGCAAGATAGATGTCGCTGTGATAAGGACGAATAATTATCCAATTGGTGGTAGGTAGGTACCAAATACTTTAAGTGCAGTGGGAACTCTCATAACGAGTGGTCTGCATAATGAACAAAAATACTTCAAAAGAGTTCACGACTGACATTTTGCATACCGAGTGACGCAGAAAGGCGTCTTTGTAAAAATTGTATCTTTGGCCAATACCATTGTACTAAGATGACTTTGTGGAGCATACTCAAAAGCTGACCACCGAAGAGATGTAGTTGCATTGTGTTTCACGGCAAGAAGTTATGGAAGAGTTTGTTAGTGGAGGAGGAGGAAGTCACAGAGCAACAATTTTATATACACATTGAACACAAGCCGACTATTCCGCATTTAGTAATTTAACAATTTATAAATATGCGATATTATTTGAAAAAATGTAAATAATTAATATATTTTCGTCATGGAACGCATTGTCGTATTTTACGTTGATTAAAATGAGAAACAAATGTTTCGCTTAACGAGTGTTTCACATAACGAATAAGATTCTCGAACGAAATTTTCTCGTTATGAGAGATCTGAAATATATTGCATCATTCGGCCACGTCGTATTTTATTTATCATAAGCAATTTTCTTTAACATAATTTTAAAATCAAACATTATAAAATGCGCCCTGCACTGGTACCTGAAGCGGAGGGTTGATTGCTTTTCCGTCATGTGTTAACGATCAAGATAACACTGCGTTTATATGATGCAGTGCCCTATGCCCCATTGGGGTGCGGATGATGGTTTGAAGAAGAATAATGATTAATTTAATATTACCCTTGACTGGTGCCTGAAGCGGAGGGCTGATCACATTTCCTTCATGTGTTAACGATCAAGATAACACTGCGTTTATATGATGCAGCGCCCTATGCACCATTGGGGTGCGGATGATGGTTTGAAGAAGAATAATGATTAATTTAATATTACGCTGGACTGGTGCCTAAAGCGGAGGCCCGATCACCTTTTCTTCATGACAGGCGTCGTGGCGTAGTTGGGTAGACGTTTGACCGCGAAACTGTCGCGGGTTCAATTCCCGCCAATTGCAAAATGAATTCAAGAAAGATTTATTTTCAATTGGTCTTGGTGTTTGTTATGTATTATTCACAATTACTTTCCCTATCCTTACTATCCTACCTGCAGACAAGTATCCAAAATAGACGCTTTCCGGGTTATTCCTTTAATAAAGTAAATGTGTTAAAGAGCAAGTTCTTATGTTCTCATCAGCTGGTGACAAGACACCTAATGAGAACATAAGAAATATACATCTAGCCATACATGTGATTTTTTCACTTTAATATTTATTCAATATAACCCTGGACTGGCACCTGAAGCGGAGGGCTGATCAACTTTCCTTGATGTGTTAACGATCAATATAACACTGCGTTTATAGGATGCAGTGCCCTATGCACCATCGGGTGCGGATGAGGGTTTGAAGAAGATAGTTTGGACGAACGTACACATGAGAATATGTTATTGCACACCAATTGGTAAACAGCGCTCATTTTAGTTGTTTTTTCTCCGCCAACCCTTGGGGTGGGGAATGTATTTTTTAGTAATTTTTCATCTACACACCCCATTGTCTGAGGGGAGAGGGTGTACTTTACTCTGTAGTACCACATGGCCGGCACCCTCGCCCACCCTAGCGGGGAGGGCGGCTAGAACTTCGCAGGGGGTGGGAACATAAGGGATGGACAACATTCGGACAGAAGCGAAACGAGAGTTTTTGCCTAGAATTTTCACCTTTTTTTTAAAGCTGTCCCACCGCATGCCCAGGTCTGACACAAAAGCATCTAGGCTTCCTGACAGATCTGCTCTTCCTAAGCAATTTTTATTTTGAACTAAGTTATGAAATTTACTGAAAATGTGAAACAATATAAAAGAATTTTCAATTGTGAATCACATGAAGTTATTTATTTTATTTATTTTAATATCATCATTCACAAAATTACAAATTACAGATTACGGTAACGTGCCTCATCGGGTTTTCCAATGCCGAGGAAACATTAAAAAAAATTAAATACGTATGTACTCACATTAACATATATATAATATAACATATATAATTAACTGACTAACTAATTAACTAACTAACTAATTAACTAACTAACCATCACGCAGCAGAGAGAATAGAACGCCACACCACTCTGTCTTTGCAAACAAATTTTCCCTGTTCTGCATTCATGCATCTCCTCATACATATCTGACAATTATTAAATTGAAAAAAATATCAACTTGCAAACATTCTTCGCCTCTTCCACATTCATGTATCTCCTCATACACGCTTTCAAGTATTTGTCATACCTGATTGTGCCAAGTTTTCCTCGGTCTTCCTCTGCTTCTTTTTCCAACCATATTCGCCTAATAAATTTGTTGAACCGTTTTTTCCTTACTCATACGTTCCACATGTCCAAACCATCTCCAAAACATGTGCATACATAAACATATAGATATACAAAGAGCCGATCTGAACGTTAATCGTTTGGATCGTTGTGATTAGGTAATCGTTCGGATTACTGAGTGATTTGAAAAAAATAAGAAAAAAGGAAATTTAGGCTTATGAATCGACTTCCCGCACTAAGGGGGGTATTACTGTACTACACCTCTTATTTTCTTATGATTTGCGTATTATTCCACGGTACCTGATTCGGCTCGCGAACAAAACGTTTGTCGGGACAATTTCGCTAACTATCGTCTGTATTTATGTGTCGGCGCCATCTTTGAAACGGGGGATTTGCCGTTCTCCATTCAGAATGATCAGTCGCAAGCGAGCTCTCGCGCGGTGAGATCGTCTACCGGGATCATTTTTCCTTCGCGAGTTTTCCGAAAACTTCGAGTGCACATGAGACATTTTATTTTCCGCGGTTTTCCGACTGAAATTCAGCGCTCGTTAAAGAAGGATTATCCAGCCATCTTACGCGTATGTGAATATATACTTTCCACGTGTTTCCATTGAAATGAGGTATTTACAATATGATAATCTTTTTTTATTATATACATATATATGAAAAATGGTGACAATAATACGTTTGTTTACAAATCATACCGATGCACAATTTTTTTTTAAACATTTTTTTCTTACCCTTATCTGCATCCAAATGTTGTATAGGGCACTGCATCGTACTGAAGCAGTGTTATCATGATCGTTCCTTTCGTAAATGTAAGGTAAATGTAACACTCTTGCGCTTCAGGGACCAGTCCAGGATAATATTAAACAATTTTTTATATAATTGATTCGGCAGTCACTTTGTGGTAAATACATATATTTTTAAAAATCTTGGTGTGACACGTGTTCTATGCATTCCGCATCATTTTTAAAGGCCGTATCGTGTTTGAAAATGATGCGGAAAGCATTGAAACACGTGTCACAATTTTTATTTTAATATTTTTTTTTATTATTTTATTAATTTATTTAATATTTTAATATAATAATTATCAAACAAATATTTGTGTGTAAAATCACTAATATTTATTATCACCCGCCTCCTGGGAATCGAACCTGGGACCTCCATCACGATAGTTAAATACGCTTTTACCATTGCACCAAGGAGTCGGATAAATATATTTGTAAACACCTAGACAAATATTTAAAAGGAAACTTCAATATATTAAAGAAAGGCATTGATTTATTTTCGATTGGAAAATGCTTTTACCAAGCAAAATAGCTGTCACTGAAATTAAAATTCTCGACATATTTATTTCGATTGGAAAACGCTTTTACCAAGCGAAATAGCTGTCACTGAAATTAAAATTCTCGACATATCGCTCACTCCTTTCAACAACGTCATGTATAAAAAAATCGTAAATTTTCAGTTCTGCATGTTTTCGGAATGCCCAGAAAATGTACTATATCCCAGCAAAAGCAGCATATTTTTAACTTAATTTTTACCCGATACAGGGCAGAGATTGTTGTTTTTGCATTTTGAAGAAAAGGTATTGTTTTATTATTTTTTTAAATGTAAATACTTACTAAATATTTTTCGAATGGAGAAAAACATTAGAGTTTTACATATATGTATATATATATATATATATATATATATATATATATATATATATATATATATATATATATATATATATATATATATATATACATTTACATATATATATATATATATATATATATATATATATATATATATATATATATATATATATATATATATATATATATATATATATATATATATAGATATATATATATATATATATATATAAAGAAGGAAAGGCGATCAGCCCTCCGCTTCAGGGCTATATATACATATGTATATACACTTACATTTTTTACTTACCCTTATCTGCGCCCAAATGGTACATAGGGCACTGCATCGTATTTACACAGTGTTATCTTGATCGTTACTTACATAAAGTAAAAGGTGATCAGGCCAGCGACATAGGTACTAGTTCTGGGTGATAATGAATAAATATTAAGGTGGAATAATCACTTATATTTTTATTTTCCCCCCACCCCCCGGGAATCGAACCCGGGACTTTTTTGTCTCCAATTGAACTGTGGAAGTCCAAGAGGGGTTTGTTCAATACTGGACACAAGAAGAAGGCTGCAGCGAATGGATAACGAGAGATAAGAAAATAAAGAGGATAAGAAAATATATGTGGCGAATGTGAGAGGGAACACAGAGCGAGGACGACCGAGAAGGATTGGCACGATCAGATCAATCAGAACCTAAAATCTGGCGTCATTAAAAGCGTATCTGCGCAATCGGAGGGCATGTATGAATAGATGTATGGATGTGAAGGAGGCGAGGAGTGTATGTCAGGACAGAAGAGTGTGGGGCTTCCATCCTCTCTGCCTACCCCTGCGGAGAAATGGCGAGATGGTAGTAGTAGAAGAAGGCTTAAGTGATCTACGAGTCCAGACTTCAACATTCCCTTTTCATAAATTCTTTTATCATTTTACATCTATAATATATTTTATTCGCTATCGTTATTGTTACACTTCGTCAGCCTCACCCATATTTTACATAAAACTTTTGTATCCATATTGTGTAACAAATAACAATATATTGTGTATTTCCAACATAAGACACACAAATATCTTGGCACTCGTTCAAACGTCTGACAAATGAGGCGTGCTAGAATATGTGTACTCTCGTGTATCGCTCACTCCTTTCAACAACGTCACATATAAAAAATGTCAATTTTCAGTTGTGCATGTTTTCAGAATGCCCAGAAAATGTACTATATCCCAGCAATAGAGTTATATTTTTAACTTAATATTTACCCGCTACAGGGCAGAAAGTGTTGTATTTGCATTTTGACGAAAAGGTACTGTTTAATTATGTTTTTAAATATACTAGATATTTTTCAAACGGAGAAAAAACCTTCAGGTTTTACCTAAAAAGATCTGTTGCACAGTAAAAAGTTCAATAAGTGGCTTGATGTTTATTTTTAACATATTTTATTATATTTTTATACTTTTGAAACGATCTCCTGAAAAAACTAGTTTTTTGATATATGACATTGTTGAAAAGACTGAGCGATATGTAAACAAGGCATAAAATGAACTGCTAAGGAAATGTTTATATACGTAGATAGTTTATCAAATTTCGATAACGTATAACCAACCAGCAATCGCTTTCCCGCAGGGGTAGTCAGAGAGGATAAAACGCTACACCGCTCAGTCTTTGCAAATAATCTTTGAAATAATATTTAAATATAAATTTTGTTGCAAAGATTATTTTTATTTGCAAATAAAATTTTAAAAAGGTGTGTTGAAATGGTTTACTCATGTTGAAAATACGAGTATGTATACAGAAAGAACAATTAAACAATTTCATGAGGCGTATGTAGTTGGAAATAGAAGCAAAGGAATGCCGAGTAAAACTTAGCATGATCAAGAATTTCAAATACTTTAGCCTAGACAGGTTGATGTTGAAACTATCGGCGAGTATGTATGAAAATATGCTTGAATGTGGAAGAGGTGAAAAATGTATGGTGTGGCGTTCTATTCTCTGTACCTACCATGCAATAAGCGACTTGATGGTTAGTTAGTAGTTTTTTTTTCACCGGTCTCGACATAACCATTCCCTCATCAGGTCAACTATAAAAAAATAAATGTCGATAATTATTGTTCAAAAAGCAAACATGGTATTATAACACTCTCTTCATTTTTTCTTATGTTTATTTATGAGGTGAATGTAATTGGAAAAAGGAGCAGGGGAAGACCGAGAAAAACATGGCACGATCAGGTATGCCAAATACTTGAAAGTGGTCAGGTTAGAAGTCCTAATTATCGGCGGGTATGTATGAGGAGATGCATGAACGTGGAAGAGGCGAAGAATGTTTGCAAAGACAGAGTGGTGTGGTGTTCTATTCTCTCTGCCTGCCCCTGCGGGGAAGCGGCGTCATAGTTAGTTAGTTATGTTTAAATGTGGGTGGTGTGGCGGTCTATTATTTCTGCCTACCCCTGTGGAGACGCAGGGTGATGTTTACGTAGCTAGTTTTGTAATGATTCCAAAGCCAAAAGGAATCTCTTTGTATCTTCCAACGATAAAAAACAAACGTCAATTTATATGGATATACTCGTATATTAACATGACCTTCTTTTATGTCGTTATCCCGAAAGTGATAGTAATAAAATGATCCACGATTCCATTCCCCATTTTATGTCCGACGATATAGTATTGTATGTAATGTATCTACTGTATATATTATATATATCTACTCAAACTTTGTGGTCACTTGGAAAATAGGATTAAGTCTTTTATCGAAGTTTTGGAGATATTATACTTTTAACCCTCTCTTCCCGGTGTTGTGTACCTAGTACACATTGCTTCTAATAACTATATCTCTATAAATATAATAAATACAAGGCTAAAATTTTAGGTACTCCTCCATTACATATTTACGCATTGATTAATCAAAAATAGTATTAAAAATAATCAGAATTTATCGGGTACGTCAGAGGTATTTTGTGAATATCGGAATAAAATTCGCGTATAAACAGCGCGTGAAGAGTGTACGGGAACCTCGACACTACATATACTCGCATCTCACTCTTGCATACTTACACTGTGCAAGCATGAAGAACTCAAAGCTCAATGTTATCTGGCTAGCTAGCGAGCTAGGGGCAGTATCTCTTGAGCTTTCGACATGAGTGGACCTATGCTTGTTCCGTGAGCGTTGCCAGATGGTTTCCAATGTTTCAAGCAAATAAATCTCAATTATTATAATTTTTTACATGATTTATAATTAATTTAGGAGATTAGCTACGAGTGTCCGTATTTTTTCGGTTTGAAATCGCTAATTTTTTAGTGACTACCCAACACCGGGACACGTGTTTAATTTTAGCGCCGGAAGGGATTTTCAATCTCTTTTTTTTAGGTCAACCCTTAGTTTCAGCTATTCACGTCACCTAACTAACTAACTAACTAACTAACCATCACGCCGCTTCCCCGCAGGGGTAGGCAGAGAGAATAGAGCGCCACACCACTCTGTCCTTGCAAACATTCTTCGCCTCTTCCACGTTCATGCATCTCGTCATACATACCCGCCGATTGTTACGACTCCTAACCTGACCACTTTCAAGTATTTGGCATACCTGATCGTGCCATGTTTTTCTCGGTCTTCCTCTGCTTCTTTTCCCGCTAACATTCGCCTCATAAATTTGTTTTACCGTTCTTTCCTCACTCATTCGTTCTACATGTCCAAACCATCTCAACACACCTTTCTTAATTTTATCGATAATGCTTATCTCAGCTTTGCATTCCTTCCTTATTTCACTATTCGCACATCTATCATACATCGTTTTGTTACACATTCTTCTGAGAGATCGCATTTCGACTGCATTCAGTCTACTTTCATCATTCACGTCACCAATATTTTCAAAGATGTCATTAATATGTCAAGATGTTAAGATGTGATAAAATCATATTCCCGAAAAAGTACACTCTCATGTACAGAAAATAAATATGTATAATGGTGGGCTTATTGCAAAAATGTTATATTCCAACCAAAAACAGACTAATGATATTGGTCAAAACGTTTGATACCATATATAGCTGTTTGCAATCAGAGGGTAGATAGTACTTGAACATTAGAGAAAATATAAATTATAAATTACCAGTGTATTAATTTAGCAACAACCTTATATTTATTTAAATATTCATTTGAAAAATACAAATTGTTGATAATAAGGAAGGCAAAGGAAAAGGGGAGTTTAGGGAAGGAGGTAGAAGGAAAAACTAACGGATGAGGTTTGATGGAAAGTTAGGATGGGTGATAGTGACTTATGCATAACCTTCAAACCCTTATCTATACCCGATGGTGTATAGGGCACTGCATCATATAAACGCAGTATTTTCTTGATCGTTAACACATGAAGGATAGGTGATCAGCCTTCCGCTTCAGGTTCAATTCTAGGGTAATATTGAATAAATATTACAGTGAAAAATCACTTGTTAGATTAAAACCAATATTTTTAGCTTTTCCACTTTTTTTATTTGACCAGCGACCGAGTTTCGTCGTTACCGACATCATCAGACTGGTGATGTCGGTAACGACGAAACCCGGTCGCTGATCAAATAAAAAAAGTGGAAAAGCTAAAAATATTGGTTTTAATCTAATAATAAATTAAAAATGCAATTCCAGCACGAAGTGTCAGTGGATAATATAAATCTATTAAAAATCCCTTGTATTTAATTTACCCCCCCCCTGGGAATCTAACCCGGGACCTCCAGTACGGTAGCTAAACACGCTAACCATTACACCACGGGGGCGGAAAGATTAATGTTTTATGTAAAACTATGAAGGGATTCTCCCTTTTGTCCTAATCGAGAGATTGGTCATGTGTAAATGACATCAAACGGAAGATACTTTGATTCATTGATATGTGGGTCGTCAAATCAGTGATGTATTATACCGACGGTTTCTCTATCTACCATATCGCTCACTCCTTTCAACAACGTCATTTATCAAAAATCGTCAATTTTCAGTTGTGCATGTTTTCGGAATGCCCAGAAAATGTACTATATCCCAGCAAAAGCGGCATATTTTTAACTTAAGATTTACCTGCCATAGGGCAGAAAGTGTTGTTTTTGCATTTTGAAGAAAAGGTATTGTTTGATTATTTTTTTTGAATACACTCAATATTTTTCAAATGAAGAAAACACCCTTTCTACAACGTCATATATAAAAAAAAACTTGATTTTTCAGGAGATCGTTTAAAAGTTTAAAAATGTAATAAATTTTATTCAAAATAAATATCAAGCCACTTATTGAACTTTTTACTGTGCAACAGATCTTTTTAGGTAAAACCTGAATGTTTTTTCTCCATTTTGCAGCTTTTGCTGGGATATACTAAGTACATTTTCTGGGCATTCCGAAAACATGCACAGCTGAAAGTTGACGAGTTTTGTTGTATGGCGTTGTTGAAAGGAGTGAGCAATATATTTAAAAAAAAGTAGAATTCAATCCAATAACCTTGTTTAATTTTGGATATATTACCCAACAATTCAATATGGAATTCTACCAACTGTCTGCAGTACAATAAAAAAGTACGAGTATTCACATCTCCCCCTGAAAAAATCAGCTTGATTAAATATTCCCGCCAGATAATGAATATTTAGTACCTACCCGGTTTTCCTTGTGGCCGTTTAATGTATAAGTACATTTAATAATAATAAAAATATTTATCCATACAGTACTCTCTTTGAGAAGGTAGGGCTTTTATTTCTTTATGTAGAATATTTAAATGAAATTTTAAATTATAATTCGCGAGGGTGACAGACTGCTTTCTGTCCGCGAGTAGACGAATTTCTTGAAATTGAATTTGTATTATGATACACGATGAATCCATTTTCATAAGATTGTCTTTTACATCGACAAAAGAGTCGTAAAAATATATTTTTGATTTGGCGTTTAATTTGTTGAACTCCATTATATATACTTTAAATATTAAAATAAAATAAAACGGATTTTTAGAGTCTATTAAGTTGTATTTTTTTAACTAACTATTTACAAAATTTTGAGTGTGTCCAAATACTTGTTCACAAATCTGGATTTTATATATATATATATATATATATATATATATATATATATATATATATATATATATATATATATATAAATATATATATATATATATATATATATATATATATATATATATATATATATATATATATATATATATATATATATATATATTTATATATATATATATATATATATATATATATATATATATATATTTATATATATATATATATATATATATATATATATATATATATATATATATATATATATATAAATATATATATATATATATATATATATATATATATATATATATATATATATATATATATATATATATATATATATATATATATATTTATATATATGTATATATATATATATAAATATATATATATATATAAATATATATATATTTATATACATATATATATATATATATATATATATATATATATATATATATATATATATATATATATATATATATATTATATATTTATATATATTTATATATATTAATATATATATATATATATATATATATATATATATATATAATATATATATATATATATATATATATATATATATATATATATATATATATATATATATATATATATATATATATATATATATATATATATAAATAATAAAGAGTTTCTGATTGATAAAAAATTTCGTAACATCTCACCAATAGATTTCTCTTGTGAAGTTCTAGTGATTAAAGAACAAGGTTTCTAAATTGGTTCATATACATATATAGAACTTCCAAGAGTTTGAGTAGTGTGGTTGTAAATAATGGGTAGAATTGGTGAATGTTACACGTGTATAAAGTGATCACTTAAACCAGCCTATGACGGTCGTTAGCCCCGTAAATTCCCAGACTTCCATATTCTTCTTCACCTTTGATGAGATGTCAAAAAATAATATGCTTGAATGTTTTTAAAGTCGGATTGGTTTGGCGTTCTTTTCTCTCTGCCTACTTCTGCTTGCGGCGTTATGTTTAATTAGTTAGTTAGTTATCTTAAAATTGTTTTTTTACACAATATGGACTTTCGATGGGATCTTGGCCATTAAGAGCTCAAAATCCTCAAACCCCTGTACAAGCAGTTGGCCCCAAACCGACGATACAGCCGGATGTCTCGTTTAAAAGAGCTTAGCGTTTTGCTCTCCAGAATGGCAATAACGCCACGTCCCCAAAGGCACCCCATTACGCAAAGGGGTGGGGTAAATTACTGGTGACCTACCCTCAATCGATGTACAAAAATATTACCCCCCTTAGGCTCAAACAGACTGTCGAAACAGCCGAGAAGTGGAAAATGCCAGCGATATATCATTAACAGGGAAAATAGAATGGAAAAATATGATTTTGCTGGTAAATATTAAGTTTGATTTTTAAAACTTTGCTTTATCAGATTTTGAAATAAAAAAAAGTAAAGTCGTCAAACTTCTTTTGCCAAGTCCATACATCAAAATTAATCATTTATTAAGTCATGAATACTTTAGAAAATTTAAAAATACAAATAAATTCAGATAAAACGTTAATTAATAATACACTGTTTCAAAATACGTCACCATTATTATCAATGTTTCCTTTTACAAAAATCTTGTTCCTTAACCCCCCTCTCTTCCCTATATTTATTAACCTATATATACAACTTAATTTATTTTTTGTTCCTTAGTTTTAATCTCTACCAGAAGATGAAAACATGTGTAGTTTTCGAAACTAGTCTTATATATAAATAAAAAAATCATTGAAGTGGTATATTCAAGTGTTTAATTAAAAAAAAAATCAACATGTCATTCCACAAAGTAAATGCCGAATAAATAAATAATATCCATACATCAACTCATATACACATACATACACATATATATATATATATATATATATATATATATATATATATATATATATATATATATATATATATATATATATATATATATATATATATATATACATATATATATATATATATATATATATATATATATATATATATATATATATATATATATTTATATATATATATATATATATATATATATATATATATATATATATATATATATATATATATATATATATATATATATATATATATAATATATATATATATATATATATATATATATATATATATATATATATATATATATATATATATATAATATATATATATATATATATGTATATATATATATATATATATATATATATATATATATATATATATATATATAAATATTTATATATATATATATATATATATATATATATATATATATATATATTTATATATATATATATATATATATATATATACATATGCAAACGACTTAATGGAAATGGAGTTTGAATGTTTGTATTGTACGATAAATTGTTTAGAGAAATGTAGGTGCCGTTTAAATTAAAACATATAATAGAAACTCGTCCATTCGTTTTTTCCCTGGTTCACTCGTTTTCAATACGAGAATAATTATTTCTTTATAAGAGGGTTTAAAAGGCTTCCAACCCTGTATCGACTATATTGGGTTATTGGAGTACGAAAAGAAGCATTTTTTTAAAAGTGAAACAGGCAGTTTTTCAAGCAATTTGACCTGTATCAGATATACGAAATGAATGAATGAAGAAAATATGGTGTTAAGTGGACATCAATATGATAAAATTATAAAGGAATGTTGTTGTCATATAACTAACTAACTAACTAACCATCACGCCGCTTCCCCGCAGGGGTAGGCAGAGAGAATAGAGCGCCACACCACTCTGTCCTTGCAAACATTCTTCGCCTCTTCCACGTTCATGCATCTCCTCATACATACCCGCCGATTGTTACGACTCCTAACCTGACCACTTTCAAGTATTTGGCATACCTGATCGTGCCATGTTTTTCTCGGTCTTCCTCTGCTTCTTTTCCCGCTAACATTCGCCTCATAAATTTGTTTTACCGTTCTTTCCTCACTCATTCGTTCTACATGTCCAAACCATCTCAATTTTATCGATAATGCTTATCTCAGCTTTGCATTCCTTCCTTATTTCACTATTCGCACATCTATCATACATCGTTTTGTTACACATTCTTCTGAGAGATCGCATTTCGACTGCATTCAGTCTACTTTCATCCTTCTTTTGCCAACTCCATGTTTCACTTCCATACATTAGAGTTGGAACCAGGACTCCGCTGTGCACTGCCAGTTTAGCTTCCGCTGATAGGTTTTTATTTCCTATAACTGATTTCAGTGCACCAGTTGTTGTCATATAGATATAAACATACAAAACGATGAATGAATGATGATGTTAGATAGATAACAGGCATAGAAATGATTGAATGAAAAATTACATTTTTATTATTTAAGCTCATAATTTGACCAGATAATTTATTTACAACATTTTGAGTGTGTTTGAACAAGTATTTGGACACACTCAAAATGTTGTTAGAAATACATACTTATACGAAATGAATGAATGAAAAATGGTGCTTGATAGATATACAAAAGAAAATTGGAGTTATTTTTTAAAAATGTTTGTCGTCTAAGGGTTAGGGCAGTCTAATATAGCTTTTGCTCACTGAGGCGCTTCGAAAGGTTTCGAATACTTCCCCTAAAAAAGGCTTTCAACGCCTAACAGTTATCCAATTCCTGTTTTATATTGGGGAATTTACAAATTTTATATCGCTAATGGGTGGGAGAGGGGGGGGGGGGTGAGCAGGAATAATTAAATTATGCAAATTTGTGTTAGAAAAAAATCACCCATTCTTTTTCCGCTCTTTGTCGCATTTTTACGAGATTCGAACTTTTTATTTACTTTACAATACTTAGATTTATAATTACTTTTTTTTAAGTCCATTTTTTATTTTATTTATTTATTTATTGGAAAACCAACAGAATATTTGACAAAAATAACGTAATCATTCCAATTAGAGGTTTTCACTTAAGTAATCTAAAAATAAAAATAAACTGTCATGTACATAAAAGTATAACTATATTATAAACTTACATTTCATGTTTTTATCAAATAAAAGAAATTTTCTTTATCAACTAGTCAAATAGATATCAAAAACATTTCTCTTAAACGTATTAAAAGAAACATTAGTGATGTCTATTTCATTAAGCATTACATTGCACATAGAGCAGGCTCGATATAAAAACGAAGTATATATATATATATATATATATATATATATATATATATATATATATATATATATATATATATATATATATATATATATATATATATATATATATATATATATATATATATATATATATATATATATATATATATATATATATATTTATATATATATAAATCATGTCATGTGAATTTTTTTATTTCATCATCCGCATAATTATAAATTACACTGAGTTTTACCGTGCCGAGGTCATATTTTACAGTATTTATTTATAAAACCATACGTAAAAAAAGTGCTTAGGTCGAATGATGCCATATATATCAGATCTACCCACCTCCATTATCCATTTATGATTAGCTCCTTTATGTTTAGATTGTTTTTAATGACTTTGTGGATAATGGAGGCAGGCTGGAGAACTTTATTGCATAATAATCAAAGTTCTTTTGACCAAAAGAGAGATATCTGTTTTTGTTTTATGACTACTAATACTACTTCGTGGAGGGCTGATCACCTTTCCTTCATGTGTAAACGATCAAGATAACACTGCGTTTATATGACGCAGTGCCCTATGCACCATTGGGGTGCGGATGAAGGTTTAATTATTATTATTATTAATACTACTTCTATTACCATCATGCCATTTCTCCGCAGAAACGCCACATTCTTCTGTCTTGACATACACTCCTCGCCTCCTTCACATGCATACATCTAGTCACACGTGCCCTCCGATTATGCAGACTTTTGACGTTTTTTACATGTTTTAAAAAAATGTGTTTTTGTGTTTTGGATCTCGTAGTTCTATGTACGTTACGATAAAGTAAACAATGACCTTTTCAGTTCGAAGGATGATTAATTTTATAATTAAAATGTAACTTGGTTTTGAAATCACTATAAATATTTTATTATAACTTAATTGTAATGTCTACCGGTTTCGAAGCTAACCGCTTCTTTATCAAGACTGATTAATACTTAATATTAATAGTATGAAATAGTCTTGATAATGAAGCGGTTAGCTTCGAAACCGGTAAACATTATAATTAAGTTATAATAAAATCTTTATAGTGATTTTAAAACAAAGTTACATTTTAATTATAAAATGGAAAATCACAAAATTAGTGCTTCAAATATAAATTATATGATTAATTTTACATAATTTGTCATTTGCTTTCCAGGTATTAGTGACCGAAGTGAGATTAGCGTGGATATTTAGAAAAATCTTGACCGTACTGCGATTGGCCAGCAGAGATATGTGACGTCATGAAAGTGGTACAGTTGCGTCATCTAGTGTTCAACACGTCACCTGCCCCAGGAGCTAAGGAGGCTTCGACACTGCCTTCCAGGACGAAATGGAAGGCAGTCGTTCTTGCAGTCACTCTGATCATCACATCCATAGGTAAGTGAGACTATAATCTTTAATTTTTTTTCTTCTGTGCGTGTCATGTCAGATCCTTCTTAGTCGACCATCACTTGAGAGTAATTGTCCTTGTCTAGAACAGCTCTAAACAGCGCCTCGACGGTCTTAATCCTCGTTCAGTCTCGTATATTCCAGAGACAGGGGATCTGTCTAATATCTAATACGTTGGGAATTCTCAATTGTTCAATTAGCAACATTTTGAGTGTGCCAAAATACATGTTCACAAATCGGGATTATCTCCAGTTAGGAGTTATTTTTATATTATTTTTTTGACATCTCAACATAAATGAAGAAGAATATTGAAGTCTGGACAGTTAATTTACAAACGTGTAACATTTATCAATTCTAGCCATGATTGACAATCACAATACTCAAAGTCTTGCAACTTCTATATATATTGTTCAAATTCGAAACATAGTGCTTGAATTCACTAGAATTTCGCTAGAGATATCTATGGTGAGATGACATGAACTTTTTATTAAGCAGAAACTCTTTCATTTGTATGTGAGCCCACAATTGCCCAGACTTACATATTCTTCTTCATATATGTTGAGATGTAAAAAAAATTAATGTGAAAAATATCTCCTATAATTGGAGATAATCCAGATTCGTAATTAAGTATTAAGACATATTCAAAATGTTGTAAATAAATTTAATTGTACCATAAAATACTCGTGTCAGATTACTTATGAGTTTATTAATGAAAATCCAACTGTTTTCGAGAACTATTGATATTCTAATCAACAAATAAAAACTGTTTATATTTTAATTTGATATCTCAACATAGCATAAATTCATTATTTACAAAGTTTTCTTTCGAAAACGCGTATTTTTTTCAGGTGAAACACAACTGGTTTTGAGAACTTTTGATATTCTCATCAATTGATGAAAATACAAACTGTTTGTATTTTCATAATTTTAAATTTCAACATAGCAGAACGAATTCAATACTTACAAAGAAGTTTTCTTTCGAAAATACGTATTTTTTTCAGGTGAAACACAACTGGTTTTAAGAACTATTGATATTCTCATCAACACGGCTGTCCAAATTTAAAACACAGTAAGGGACATTTTTTTGTAGTACGTTTTTTTGCATTTTTGGTAGAGTAGAGTAGAGTCTACTTACTTTTGTATACACATTTTTACCAGATTCTCATTTGATTTATTGTTAATAGAAGGAAAATAATATGTTTTTAATATTGAAAGCATTAACTTTGTGGATCATATTGATATATTAATTGTATATGTATATATATATATATATATATATATATATATATATATATATATATATATATATATATATATATATATATATATATATATATATATATATATATATATATATATATATATATATATATATATATATATATATATATATATATATATATATATATATATATATATATATATATATATATATATATATATATATATATATATATATATATATATGTATATTTATGGACTAAGTAGAGTCTACTTATTCCATAAATGCAAAAAAAATGTACTACAAAAAAATGTCCCTTACTGTGTTTTAAATTTGAACAGCCGAACAGATGATAATACAAATTGTTTTTATTTTCGTAATTTTACATTTCAAAATAGCAGCACGAATCGAATCTTTCGCAAATACGTATTTTTTCAGGTGAAATTTTCATCTTTATTAAAAGTAAAAAATAAGTAACTGAACAATTAAAATTCCTGTTTACCAAATAATAATTGCGCCCCCGCGAAGATAACAGCGAGGGGGTTGATTTGTGAACCCCGCATCCTGAAAAAGCTACATTCGTATCCTGAAAGGAGACTGAAAGAGGACAAAAGTAGAGAATTTGTATGTAGGACAAGGGTGGCCAACCCGCGGCCCGCGGAGCAAATCACACATTTTTTCCTTAAGTGCACACAAAACCAACAAATGAACATTCTATCGTGCGTAGTTTGTATCATATCCCATATCGCTCACTCCTTTCAAGAACGTCATAAATCAAAAATCGTCAATTTTCAGTTGTGCATGTTTTCAAAATGCCCAAAAAATGTACTATATCCCAGCAAAAGCGGCATATTTTTAACGTAATATTTACCCGCTACAGGGCAGAAAGTGTTGTTTTTGCATTTTGAAGAAAAGGTATTGTTTAATTATTTTTTGAAATATACAAAATATTTTTGAAATGGAGAAAAAACATTCAGGTTTTACCTTAAAAGATCTGTTGCATAGTAAAAAGTTCATAAAGTGGCTTGATATTTATTTTTAATACATTTTATTATATTTTTAAACTTTAAAAACGTTATCCTGAAAGATCAAGTTTATATATATATATATATATATATATATATATATATATATATATATATATATATATATATATATATATATATATATATATATATATATATATATACATATATACATATATATATATATATATATATATATATATATATATATATATATATATATATATATATACATATATATTAAAATAAAATTTGTTTTACGGCCCGGTAGGAAATTTCTTTTCTAAAATCTGACCCGGCTGCTGAAAATGTTTGCTACCCATGATGTAGGCTCTCTCTCTCGGCTGACAATGGGTTGTTTTGCCTTTGTTCTAGAGCCTGGCGCTAGAGTAACGTCATCCGCAAACATTCAATGATCCAACCCTTTCCTTTATAATCGTTCCGGGGGTGAAAAGTTACAAAAACGTGTGTCTACAGGCTGATTCTCCAGACGATTCGTGAAACTATCTAAGCATCAGGGCGATTCACGTAGGAGTAGGCAGAGAGAACAGAATGCCACAACACTGCGTCTTTGCAAGCATTCTTTGTCTCTTCCGTATTCATGCATCTCTTCATACTCGTACTGGCTGGTATCACAGTGAAATTACACGTGCTTTGTAATTTCTGTGTTATCTTATTCCGCATTTTCTATTAAATTATTCTATGGCGTATCGGGTCGCTTTTTTTTCAACGATTCTAGATATGATAAAAATCATATTTCGACTTGTTTATTTCATTCTATTTATTTTGTCCGCCTCCGTAGTGTAATGGTCAGCACGCTCGGCTACCGTTCTGGAGATCCCGGTTTCGATTCCCAAGGGGGGTAAAAATAAATATAAGTAATTTTTTCACTGTAATATTTATTCAATATTACCATGGACTGGTGCCTGAAGCGGAGGGCTGATCACCTTTCCTTCATGTGTAAAACGATCATGATAACACAGCGTTTATAAGACACAGTGCCCTATGCACCATTGGGGTGCGGATAAGGGTTTTATTATTATTATTATTTATTTTCTGCGCATTTTTTTTTGGTTAACAGAACATCACATAATTTATTAATTTTATGATTTTTAAAAAATCTATATGACTTCTGAATCACTTGACTATTAATCGAAAACGTTGTAAAAACGAGGTAATATTTATAATGATTTTGAATAATTTATGCAGCGCCATTTTCGTAAAATACTACTTCAAGTATTGCCAATTTAGCTGATGTAACTAATTTCAGTACACTCAATCACCTTATTCCCAGCATTCTCTCCTTTCTATATTTTTATCAATCTTCCCACGGGCAGTTTTCAGGAACACCCTGTTTCTTCAAACGTTAAGTATAATGTGTTACTTGTTTCTCGAACCGCCCAGACATTGTTCGTTGCCCATTCGACTCAACAAAAGCGTACCGACCGCTTCTGATTCCCTATTAAACGGACATTTTACGGATCAACTTAAAAACGTGTGATGTGTTTTTAGTCCGGAACGGGTGGTACGAGATTATTGTACAAGTGTGGTGGTCCTCACCAAAAAGTTAAATTTCAAAAATTGCGCTAAAATATCATTTTAATGCAAGTCCATTCTTTTTACTGTATTCTATCGAAATCTTAGTTTGAGTTGCGGCAAAACGTGACCAATCCTGTGTTGATAATAATAATAATAATAAAACCCTTATCCGCACCCCAATGGTGCATAGGGCACTGCGTCATATAAACGCAGTGTTATCTTGATGGTTTACACATGAAGGAAAGGTGATCAGCCCTCCGCTTCAGGTACCAGTCCAGGGTAATATTGAATAAATATGACAGTGAAAAAATCACTTATATTTATTTTACCCCCCTTGGGAATCGAACCCGGGACCTCCAGAACGGTAGCCGAGCGTGCTGACCATTACACTACGGAGGCGGACATAATCCTGTGTAAAACCACTATGAAATCTTTTAATTTAAAAAATGGCATTGAAATACTACATTTTAATAAAAAAGTAAACTCATTACAAATTAAGAGATTTTGGAAATCAAAAAAGGCATAAAACAAAACTGAAACATTATCAATAATTAATTAAATTTAAGTAACAGTCCTATTTTTGATATTTTTCAAATTTCTGTTCATAAAATTTCTGCACAGTAGGTTTTTGTGTGTGTTCTCCACTTAACGTATGCGTGCGCAGTTTCATATTTTTTGGATAGTTCCATTAGTTGTTATTTGGGGTTACTATGCAATGAATAATAATAATAACGTTTAGGATTTTGTGGAGGAGTGTGTGGAAGTTTTTGGTCAGAGTATTTTTTATGTTTTCATTGTTTTTTTAAAATAAGGTTATTGTTGAAACCGGTATGTTAAATTGTGTTAATAAAAAAATGGTTAAAACTAATTTATTTAATTTTATAAATTTAATAAACAATATGAAATCATTTAATCACACCAAAACGTAACAATTTTACAAGCTAGAATTCCTGATTACTTAAAATCATTTATAATGGAAATGTAACGTTTTGGTGAGGACCTTCACAAATATAAAATAAATAAAAAACACTTGTATAAGGCGAGTTTTTTAAAACTTTGTTTGTAAAATGTAAACACGGCTAGTTTTTTAGGAACTACAGATGATCTCATCTACAGATGAAAAAACAAACTGTTTGTATTTTCATATGTTGATGGTTCTCATCAACTTATGAAAATACAAACTATTATTTTTTGACATCTCATCAAAGATGAAGAAGAATATGGAAGTCTGGGCATTTACAGGGGTGACGACCGTCATAGGCTGGTTTAACTGATCACTTTACACACGTGTAACATTCACCAATTCTACCCATTATTGACAACCACACTACTCAAATTCTTGGATTTGGAGATAATCCAGATTTTGTGAACAAATATTTGGACACACTCAAAATGTTGTAAAAATACAAATTGTTTGTGTTTTCAGATGTTGAAGAGAACATCTGTGGTTATTAAAACCAGTTGTGTATTCATGTAAGTCTTCATAAATACTCACATATTATTTCAACGTCTGACCTGACTACATTCAAGTACATATCGCTCATTCCTTTCAAGAACGTCATAAATCAAAATTCGTCAATTTTCAGTTATGCATGTTTTCAGAATGCCCAGAAAATGTACTTTATTTCAGCAGAAATGGCATATTTTTAACTTAATATTTACCCGCTACAGGGCAGAAATTGTTGTTTTTGCATTTTGAAGAAAGGGTATTGTTTAATTATTTTTTTAAATTTACTTAATATTTTTCAAATGGAGAAAAAACCTTCAAGTTTTACCTAAAAAGGTCTGTTGCACAGTAAAAAGTTCAGTTAATGGCTTGATATTTATTTGTAATTATATGTATTATATTTTTTACATGTAAAAACGTTCTCCTGAAAAATCAAGTTTTTTGATTTATGACGTTCTTGAAAGGAGTGAGCGATATTTGAAATACTTGGTTACTTCAAGTTTTCTTTAAACCTTCTCTGTTCCTATTTCCGACTACATTCACCACATTCTGGCCGTTCTTTCCTCGCTTATTTGTTCCACATATCCAAAACATCTCAACACACCTTTCTTCATCAATAATACTTATCCCAGCCTCGCATTCTTTCCTTATATCACCATTGGAACATCTATAATGCATGGTTTTGCCTCATTGAAAGATCGTATTCTGACTGTATTTAGTCTACTTTCACCCTTCTTATGCCAACTCCGTGCTTCACTTCCATACATTAAGGTTAGAACCAAGACTCCATTGTTACTGTCAGTTTAGCTTTCGCTGAAAGGTTTTCATTTGCTTTAACTGAATTCATTGCATCATTCACCCTACTTTTCAAATAATTATCAATCTTTCAATCCTTCTTACTAACGAGAAAACATTCTTCTTAAATATTCGAACTAACGTTTTGCCACACTGAGAGATCGCATTTCGACTGCATTTAGTCTATGTTTCACTTCCATACATTAGGGTTGGTACTAGAACTCCATTGCGTTCGATAAAACAAGTAACGTAAAGATTTTGATCAAACAAAAATTCTCATTTTTTTCTTAACAAAATATAATAAATTATTTTATAAAATAAAACCTGAACTCTGTTTATAACCACTTTTTAATTGCTACTTTTCTCCAACCGATTGGTAATTTTCTCCAGTCGGTTAAAGAAATGTACCAATAAAAAAGTGATCAAAATCTAGGTTCCAGTTTTGTTTTATAAAGTTTATAAAATGGGCCCCAACTTGTCCACGAAAAACATTCAAGAATTTTAAAAATTTATTTACACTGTTTTTTTTTTTATTATAAAATAATCGTATCATTGAAGTTTTTTAGTTCACGACTTGATTCAAGAACTACTAATGTTCTCATCCACAGACTGTAAAAACAAAACAAAAAATATAAAATGTTGTTTGTAACTTTTCATTCACCCTGTACATACTCCAAACAGCGATCCCATATGGTGCGAAGCTCGCATTATTGGCAAGATATGTTGTGCTGTTAAGAGAGTCACTGTATGAGAATCACCGCCCAATAAAAGCCTGATTACCTGCCTCTACACATCGAGCATTCCGCCATTTTCCTTATTGTTTTTCAAACAATTAACATCGCTCTGGGAATTTCGATAATGTAGGGTGAACGGTACAGTCATTGGCACACAAATCTTTAAATAAATAATATAAGCCTTTTTCCTAAAAGTTTTTTAAAAATATTTTTAAAATTGATATTCAAAAAAGTCTCTAGTTTAAGAGGCTTTTCTGGAGGTATGATAGTAAAGATACGGAAGATAAAAGTGAAAAATACATCACAAACATCCAGACCAAATGAAAATAAGTCTTTCTTGAATTTATTTTGCTCTTGGTGGGAATCGATCCCGTGAACAAAGTTTCGCAGTCGAGCGTCTACACCAAAAATTCACTTCACGACCTATAAACCTTGTACATAATAAGTTATGTTAATAATAAATTTAAATCCCATTTATTAAAAATCCCCAACGCAAAAATTTTGTAAAATTCAACCATTTTTCAACCTTTCATAATTCTTTCAGTTTTTTCAGAATTTTTCAGGGTCGAAAAATTTATCGTTATCACAGCTTAATTGAAGCGCCCTTGAGGTAGTATTTCACGAAAATGGCGCCATATATATTATCGAGAATCATTATTACCGCACTAAGAACTCAATTCTGCGAGGTCCTTATTAAATAGGACTAATTATAAATCAATATAATCAGATGTACATGCCAATATGACAATGAAAGCGGGTTCGGGAGAAGGTATCAGGAAAGGAGTTGTGGGGAGAAGGGAAGGGACAATGAAGAGTGTTAATCAGCAATTAGGAGCCAATGGAAAGGTAGAGAACAATGTTAGCACCATTGTACAATGGGAATCTAAAATTTACTGATGGGAATTGAGCTTCACAGATATTCAAATTAATTTATAGTTTGGTGAATTTCTCATTAGTATTGATTTGTTTTCACCGAATAAAGGGGAAAATGGATAGAAATTTTCCTCATAAGTTGTTTGAAAAACGTGTTTATTTTTAAAAGTATTTAATAACTATCATCAAAAGCTAAACTGGCAGTTTTTTACAACATTTTGAGTCTGTGTTCACTAAATCTGGATTGTGGCCAATTACAGGAGTTATTTTCATATTATTATTTTTTTTTCTTTCTAAAAATAAAAATGCTTAAATAATAAAAATGAAAATGATATTTTCTGGCGTTTCTCATGTTTGTGATAGGCATTTGGACATATTAATAAAGTATAAAATGTTGTAAATAAATTATCTGGTCAAATTATAAGCTTAAATGATAAAAATGAAAATGATGTTTTCTGGCGTTTCTCATGTTTGTGATAAGCATTTGGACATATTAATAAAGTATAAAATGTTGTAAATAAATTATCTGGTCAAATTATAAGCTTAAATGATAAAAATGAAAATGATGTTTTCTGGCGTTTCTCATGTGTGTGATTAAAATCCAGGATTCGGACCTCACATACTAATAAAAGAGTTTCTGTTCAGTAAAAAGCTTCTTCTCATCTCACCAATAGTGAAGTTCTAGTGATTCAAGAACAATATTTTAAAATTGGTTCATATATATAGAACTTCCAAGAATTTGAGTAGTGTGGTTGTCAATAATGGGTAGAATTGGTGAATGTTACACGTGTGTAAAGTGATCACTTAAACCAGCCTATGACGGTCGTAAGCCCCGTAAATGCCCAGACTTCCATATTCTTCTTCATCTTTGATGAGATATCAAAAAATAATATGAAAATAACTCCTGTAATTGGAGATAATCCAGATTGTGTGAACAAGTATTTGGACACACTCAAAATGTTGTTATTATTATTATTATAAGTATTATTATTTTTTTCTTTCTTAAAATAAAAATGAAAATGGTATTTTCTGGCGTTTCTCATGTGTGTGATTATAATCCAGGATTCGGACCTCACATACTAATAAAAGAGTTTCTGTTCAGTAAAAAGCTTCTTCTCATCTCACCAATAGTGAAGTTCTAGTGATTCAAGAACAATGTTTTACAATTGGTTTATATATATAGAACTTCCAAGAATTTGAATGTATGGTTGTCAATAATGGGTAGAATTGGTGAATGTTACACGTATGTAAAGTGATCACTTAAACCAGCCCCGCAAATGCCCAGATTTCCATATTCTTCTTCATCTTGATGAGATGTTAAAAAATAATATGGCAGTTTTTTATTTATATTTTAATTTCCTTTTGTGTTCGTACCCTGCTTATAAATGTATATAAAACCCTTATCCGCACCCCAATGGTGCATAGGGCACTGTTTCATATAAACGCATTGTTATCTTGATTGTTTACAAATAAAGGAAAGGTGATCAGCCCTCCGCTTCAGGTACCAGTCCAGGGTAATATTGAATAAATATTATAGTGAAAAAATCACTTATATTTATTTGACCCCCCCCTGGGAATCGAACCCGGGACCTCCAGAACGGTAGCCGAGCGTGCTGACCATTACACTACGGAGGCGGACAAATAAAAGGTAAATTTATAAATAATAGATTTTTACACATAAAAGAAAAAAAATATTTGTGTTTTTAGTATATACATAAATACTTAAATTTTATACTATTTCTATGAGCCTGAGTGGCTCATTATTAGAAATAGGTATCAAATTGTGGTAGAGTTTTACCACAGTTTCGCTACAATTTACCACAGTGTTTTCAAAGACATATTGTGTGTAAAAAAAAAGTAAAACAGTGCTGTTCAGACGCTCTACTCTACTTTACTTTGGCTCTATATACCATACATCGCTCACTCCTTTCAAGAACGTCATAAATCAAAATACTTGATTTTTCAGGAGAACGTTTTTAAAGTTGAAAAATAGAATACAATGTATTAAAAATAAATTCAAGCCACTTACTAAAATTTTTACTGTGCAACAGATTTTTTTAGGTAAAACCTGAAGGTTTATTCTCTATTTAAAAAATATTTAGTATATTTAAAAAAAAAATGATTAAACACTACCTTTTCTTCAAAATGCAAAAACAGCACTTTCTGCCCTGTAGCGGGTAAATATTAAGTTAAACATATGCCGCTTTTGCTGGGATATAGTACATTTTCTGGACATTCCGAAAACATGTACGACTGAAAATTGACGATTTTTGATTTATGACGTTCTTGAAAGGAGTGAGCGACATATACTGTAATAAGTAAAATAAACGTATGTACAAGAGAGCTAAATTGGCAGTAAACAATGGAGTTTTGTTTGGTAGTATTATAGCATGGAATTTGCAAATAAGGATAAAAACAGACTAAATGCAGCCGAAATGCTCTCTCAGACGAATGTGTGGTAAAACGTTGTATGATTTTTTGTTCAAACGGTGAAATAAGGAAAGAACGCAAAGCTGAGATAAGCATTATAGATAAAATTAAGAAAAGTGTGCTGAGATGGTTTGAGCATGGTAACGAATGAGTGAGGAAAGAATAGTAAAAAAAAATTATGAGACGAATGTGATTTAAAAAAAGGAACAAAAGAAGACCGAGAAAATCTTGGCATGATAAACGAAGCTTAACAATTTGTTATACATGAAGATAATCAGCGCCATTAATTAGAATTTTTATAAAAAAAATTGATTTTTTAAAATAAGTATGAAAAAATAAAAAAAAACGTGTTACAATTAAACATAATAATAATCGGTATTTACCAAGTAAAAATAAAACACAATAAAATAATATTTTTCCCGCTAATTTCCACATCAACGATAGGTTTAAATTTGTAATACCTGTGTATTACGAGAGTCATTAGTTGAAAAAACAGAGATTTTGATGAATAAATATGAAAAAAAATCGAAATACGTGTCACAATATAGCATAATAAAAAGTGGTATTTACCAAGTAAAAGTAAAACATAATAAAACAATGTTTTCCTGATAACTTTTTAAAGGCATTACAAAAAAGGCGGGTCAATTTATATAATATCTGTGTATAAACAGTCATTAATAAGAAAGTAGACATTGATATGAATAAATATTTAAAAAAAATCGAAATACGTATCACAATATAACAAAATAAAAAGTGGTATTAACCAAGTAAAAAGTAAGCATAAATTTTTTTTTTTCCGGGAAATATTTTGAGGGCATTACAAACGAGGCGTTATAATTTGTAATACCTGCGTATAAACAGAGTCATTAATTAGAAGGTAGAGATTTTTATTAATAAAAATTTAATAAAAATCGAAATACGTATCACAATACAACATACAATAATAATAAGTGGTATTAACCAAGTAAAAATTAAACATATTAGAAACAACATTTTTCCCGGTTTTTTTTTGAAATTCATAACAAACGAGGCGTTATAATTTGTAATACCTGCGTATAAACAAAGTCATTAATTAGAAGGTAGAGATTTTTATGAATAAATACTTAGAAAAAATTGAAATACATATCACAATATACCATAGTAAAAAGCAATATTACCAAGTGCGAGTAATACATAATAAAATAATATTTTTCCCGGAAAGTTTTAGAAGGCATAACAAACGAGGCGTTATAATTTGTAATACCTGCGTATAAACAAAGTCATTAATTAGAAGATAGAGATTTTTATGAGTAAATACTTAGAAAAAATCGAAATACGTATTACAATATACCATAGTAAAAAAACCAATATTACCAAGTGAGAGTTATATATAATAAAACAATATTTTTCCCGGAAAGTTTAAGAAGGCATAACAAACGAGGCGTTATAATTTGTAATACCTGCGTATAAACAGAGTCATTAATTAGAAGGTAGAGATTTTAATGAATAAATACTTAGAAAAAATCGAAATACGTATCACAATATAACATAATAAAAAGCAATATTACCAAGTGAGAGTTATATATAAAAAAAAACAATATTTTTCCCGGAAAGTTTTAGAAGGCATAACAAACGAGGCGTTATAATTTGTAATACCTGCGTATAAACAGAGTCATTAATTAAAAGGCGGAGATTTTTATGAGTAAATATGAAAAAAATATACAAATATCCATCCGGAAAAACACTTTGAAGTGTCGAAAAAAAAAACGAGTGTTAAAAGTGACGAAAAAACAAAACGTCGAGGTTTGTGAAACGTAATACGTATTTTCACGGGAAAACCCGTGAACCCTTTTTATGCAGCTAAAACGGGACCCAAGGAAAAAGTTTATTTTTTATTTTAATGATAAATTACACAGGACGGGGTGTGATAGGGAGGCTCCAGATGAATGTAAGGGAGGAAGCCTTAGGGATGTTTTTTCGGAATTAATGAGAGTTTTTGCAGAATTTTCGCTAACACGTCGTTAGATAAAGCGCGGGCCTCGATTTGAGTGCCTACAAAACGCGTTTAATAAAATGTTTATTTGATTATCGTCGCTGCTGGGAATATGTCTTTTTAATAATACCTTGATTTTATGAAAAATGTTCTCTATATTTCTTATAGGTGTCTTTTTATTAAAACATTATTTTTGTGATAAATATTATTGGAATGTTTTACAGGTGTATTAATAATGGAGATACAGGTGTATTAATGATATTAATAATTTATAGAATTGGTATGTGCTATATGTTTTTTTAATAGTATTCTTGATATATGTTAAAGGTGTCTTTTTAATAACACCATATTTTTATAACATGAACATAACACCTTATTTTTAATAATACATTAAAAAAAAAAAAACTAACTAACTAACCATCACGCCGCTTCCCCGCAGGGGAAGGCAGAGAGAATAGAATGCCACACCACTCTGTCCTTGCAAACATTCTTCGACTCTTCCACGTTCATGCATCTCCTCATACATACCCGCCGATTGTTACGACTCCTAACCTGACCACTTTCAAGTATTTGCCATACCTGATCGTGCCATGTTTTTCTCGGTCTTCCTCTGCTTCTTTTCCCAATAACATTCGCCGCATAAATTTGTTTTACCGTTCTTTCCTCACTCATTCGTTCTACATGTCCAAACCATTTCAACACACCTTTATGAATTTTTATCGATAATGCTTAAATATTATTCTTGATATATGTTATAGGTGTCTTTTTAATAACACATTATTTTCATGATAAATATTGTTGGAATGTTTTACAGGTGTATTAATAATGGAGATACAGGTGTATTAATGATATTAATAATTTATAGAATTGGTATATGCTATATGTTTTTTTTTAATAGTATTCTTGATATATGTTAAAGGTGTCTTTTTAATAACACCATATTTTAAAAAAATGAACATAACACCTTATTTTTAATAACACATTTAAAAAAAAACAACTAACTAACTAACTAACCATCACGCCGCTTCTCCGCAGGGGTAGGCAGAGAGAATAGAGCGCCACACCACTCTGTCCTTGCAAACATTCTTCGCCTCTTCCACGTTCATGCATCTCCTTATACATACCCGCCGATTGTAACGACTCCTAACCTGACCACTTTCAAGTATTTGGCATACCTGATCGTGCCATGTTTTTCTCGGTCTTCCTCTGCTTATTTTCCCAATAACATTCGCCGCATAAATTTGTTTTACCGTTCTTTCCTCACTCATTCGTTCTACATGTCCAAACCATCTCAACACACCTTTCTTAATTTTATCCATAATGCTTATCTCAGCTTTGCATTCCTTCCTTATTTCACTATTCGTACATCTATCATACATCGATTTTTTAAATAACTCTTTTAATAAAATTTTTATCGTCGCTGCTGGAAATATGTCTTTTTAATAATACCTTGATTTTATGAAAATGTTCTCGATATTTGTTAAAGGTGTCTTTTTATTAAAACGTTGTATTTATGAAAATATTATTGTTATGTGATACAGGTGTATTAATAGTAGAGATACAGGTGTATAATGATAAAGGGTGATTTTTAGTAGCTATCGGTTTTTTTTTAAACATATAAAATTCAGAGAAATGCATGAAATCTTTATTTGAATCGATAGTACGGTCCATATAATTTAATGTTTGAAGATTATTTCAATCAAATGTTGACCGCGGCTGCGCCTCAAATGGTCCATCCGCTTAGTCCAATTTTGGCATGCACTTTCCAACATTTCGGCAGGTATCTCTTTATAATTAATTTAAATAATTGGTATGTGTTACAGGTTTTTTTTTATTTAAAAAAATATTCTCGATATATGTTAAAGGTCCGCCTCCGTAGTGTAGTGGTCAGCACGCTCGGCTACCGTTCTGGAGGTCTCGGGTTCGAATCCCAGGGGGGGGGTCAAATAAATATAAGTGATTTTTTCACTGTAATATTTATTCAATATTACCCTGGACTGGTACCTGAAGCGGAGGGCTGATCACCTTTCCTTCATGTGTAAAAACGATCAAGATAACACTGCGTTTATATGAAGCAGTGCCCTATGCACCATTGGGGTGCGGATAAGGGTTTTTTATTATTATTATGTTAAAGGTGTGTGTTCTTATTAATACATTATTTTTATGAAAAACATTCTCGATTTCTTTTATAGGTGTCATTTTATTGATACCTTATTTTTTATGAATAATGTTGTCAATTTCTATTTTACGTGTATTTTTAATAATACATTATTTTTATGAAATATATTATCAATATGTATTTTACGTTTCGTTGTAAAAATAACCTTTTGCTTAGATTTCTCATTGGCCCGACTATTAACACTGCCGAATCAATTAATGAAAAGTCATAATAGTGGTATTGTAGTGTGACCAGGCGAATATGGACTGATCCTTAATAGCAATTAACGAAAATACGTAATAGTAGTCGAATGATGTAACCAGCCCAATAAGGACTGTTCCTCGATAGTAATTAATGAAAAGTTAAAATAGTAGTTTTGTAATATGACTGTGCCAAATACGGACTGTTCCTTAATAGTAATTAACGAAAATACATAATGGCGATCGTATGTTGTGACCAGCCAAATACGGACTGATACTCAATAGGAACAAAAACAACACAGTATCTCAGATTCCTCCAAAGCGCGACCAAAGACGATTTACCATCAATAAATCGCCCTTCTTGCGACCTCCGAGGACATGTCTCTTAATGAAATTAATCCCGCGTCCTATATTTTATTAGTTTCCTTGTTCCGCGCGAGTCCCATGTTCGCTGGAGCGTCCAGGAGGAAGTGCCAAGGTATGGGGAGAGCAAGAAAGTTCCTTAGCGACTCTTTTGTGAGCCCGAGAATTCCAAGGGCCGCTTCACAATGGCCCCGGCACGCTGAAAGGGTCGCACAAAAGAATAAATAAAAACGGCCGCCCAATTTAATGAAGTGACGAAGACGTCCTTGGGCGAGAAAAGGTTGAATTCATGGAGGGCGATTGATTTTTATTTATGTAAAGAAAACTGGATATTTAAATTTTATTCGGGTAAAAAATTGACTCGAGGTTTTCAAAGTTTGCGTTGAGATGTTTTCAATGCTTGGTTGGAAAATCGAGAATTTACGAACATCCGTTCTTGAATCATTGAACGAGTTCTACTACTTTTTATTTAATTTACTTTTTATTTATTTTATTTTTTAATAAAAGAAAAATATTTGTGTTTTTATTATTTACACAAATATTGCAATTTCATACTATTTCTGTGAGCCTAAGCGGCTCATTTTTAGAAATAGGTATCAAAGAAATATCAGAGAAACTCTGACTTAAGAGTCCACGAAACTAACCACCGGACCACAACCCGACACTATATAAAGATATTCCCGTATTATATATAGATTTGGCGTTGAATTTGAGTTTAACTACATTTTAATTTATATTTTAAATATTAACG
Source organism: Brachycentrus maculatus (assembly GCF_059751285.1). NCBI lineage: Eukaryota > Metazoa > Arthropoda > Insecta > Trichoptera > Brachycentridae > Brachycentrus > Brachycentrus maculatus. The sequence continues at coordinate 949,419 of NW_028281217.1, forward strand.
CTTATTTACAACATTATTAAATTATCTGGTCAAATTATAAGCTTAATAATAAAAATGAAAATGGTATTTTCTGGCGTTTCTCATGTGTGTGATTATAATCCGAGATTCGGATCTCACATACTAATATAAGAGTTTCTGCTTAGTAAAAAGCTTCTTTACATCTCACCAATAGATGTCTCTAGTGAAGTTTTAGTGATTCATGAACAAGGTTTCTAAATTGGTTCATATATATAGAACTTCCAAGAATTTGAGTAGTGTTGTTGTCAATAATGGGTAGAATTGGTGAATGTTACACGTGTGTAAAGTGATCACTCAAACCAGCCTATGACGGTCGTAAGCCCCGTAAATGCCCAGACTTCCATATTCTTCTTCATCTTTGATGAGATGTCAAAAAATAATATTAACGCTTATAGTATTATGCCAAATACTTATGAATAAAAATAATGACTTTAAAGTAAAATAGAATTGAAGTGAAATTTGCTTTAAAAATGGATTAATTGCTTTAAAAAAATAACAAGTGAGATCTAAATTGGCAAATACAAAAGGAGAAAAATACTCAAAGCAAAAATTAAACATATTTTTTATTTACTATTAAAAGAAATTTACTATTAAGGCCCTGGTATTCGATCGCGACTTATTTATTTTAAAACCCAAGTAACATTTGACGTAATTTTTTTTTCTTAGTATTTTTTAATTAAAAAATTCATTTACATTAAATGTAACCTGGGTTTATATAAAATAAAGTTAAGGGCTATTGATTATCATAATATAAATTTTCTGAAATGCACAAATTTATGCACACAGCCGCAACACAAGGATTTTAAAAGGCCCAAATAGTACACACCGCCGCAACATAAGGTTTCTGAAACGCACAAATGTATGCACACCTCCGCAACAAAAGATTTCTGAAACGCACAAATATGCGCCCACTGTAAACAATGAGTTAATGAGAATCAAATATGCTATATTATGCTATACAGCAAATCAAACTAAGCAAAAAATTAGATGTTACGTTTGTTTTTTTTGTATGAAGTCGAGAGTAACCAGAATCCACAAATATGTGCACACAGCCGGAATACAAGGTTTCTGAAACACACAAATATATGCACATATTTGCATTATAAGGTGTCAGAAACGCCCAAATATATGCACACAGCCGCAACACAAGGTTTCTAAAACGCCCAAATAAGTACACACCGCCGCAACATACGATTTTTGACACGTAGAAAAATGCGCACCCAGCCGCAACATAAGGTCTCTGAAACGCACAAATATATGCGCACAGCCGCAACATAATGTTTCTGAATCGCAAAAATATATGCACACATTTGCATTATAAGGTTTCTGAAACGCCCAAATATGTACACACAGCCGCAACACAAGGTTTTGTACATGTATGAAGGAGTTCTCTCAATCTTCTTTTAACTCTTTTTTCAAGCGATCATTTCTTGGCATGCTTACTTAACAAACGGCCCGCCCCTCTCCCCGCGGCTGTGAAGCGGCCCTAATGAAAATATCTCAAGGAGTTAGAAAGATAAAAGTAATTCAATTACATAGTAACGTTCACTGGACAGGAAGTAAATGGCAAGAACAGCTCAGATAACGAACAAAGAGATAACTTTAATTGAAAAAACAAGCCCCATAGTCTGTGGACCGGCTCGTAAACAAGATGGCAGCGATATGGCCGCGCTACACAGATCCTGCACTGATTAAATTGACGTGTATCTGACAATGATTAACCTTCGGGATTTTCATTGTCCTTAGAGTCTTATCTTGGCAGCAAAATCGCAATCATGGGAGAATGCTGGTCACAAAATTCTATCGGAAAGTGCCCACTTTACAGTGTATACTCGTATGAGCAAATACTGAGAGGTTCCTGATTGGCTCACACTAGATTATCCATCCTGTTCCCAACACAGATTCAAATAAAAACATATTGAATTGGTTAGAAGAAACAAAAAATTCACTAAATGATTCAATTTAATTCAATTTATTTATTTTCAATTAACATATACATTACAAACTAAAAAATTTAAAGCGTATACACTAAATACATACAAAAATCTAAAATATGCAAGAACTATTGCTAAAGGTATAGAAGAATCCCGCTTCAGAAAACTCCTTCAGATACATGGAACAGATCAATATCCAATGTGATATTGTTCATCATAGCGGTAGCTCTTCCTACAGGCATAACCATCGGCAGGTTGGTCCTGTGCATAGGAAAAAAATCTATAAACCTTGTTCATAATAATAATAATAAAAAAAACCCTTATCCACACCCTAATGGTGCATAGGGCACTGCATCGTTTAAAAGCTGTGTTATCTTAATCGATAACATATGAAGGAAAGGTCATAAGCTTTCCGCTTCAGGTATCAGTCTAGGGTAGTATGAATTAAATCTTTCAAACCCTTATCCGCACCCCAATGGTGCATAGGGCACTGCATTGTATAAACACAGTGTTATCTTGATCATTAATTAACACATGAAGGAAATGTGATCAGCCCTCGGCTTTAGGTACCCCAGTCTAGAGTAATATTAAATAAGTATTAATAATAATAATATAAAACCCTTATCCGCACCCCAATGGTGCATAGGGTACTGCTTCATATAAACGCAGTGTTATCTCAATCGTTTACACATGAAGGAAAGGTGATCAGCCCTCCGCTTCAGGTACCAGTCCAGGGTAGTATTGAATAAATATTACAGTGTAAAAATCACTTATATTTATTTGATCCCCCCTGGGAATCGAACCCGGGACCTCCAGAACGGTAGCCAAGCGTGCTGACCAAAATTAATTCAAAATTAATTCAAAATTACCATGGACTGGTACCTGAAGCGGAGGGCTGATCACCTTTCCTTCATGTATAAACGATCAAGATAACACTGCGTTTATATGGCACAGTGCCCTATGCACCATTAGGGTGCGGATAAGGGTTCTATTATTATAGCTACTATTATTGTATTCCGCAGAAATTCTCAATCCGTCAAATTATAATATTATAAAAATAAAAATGCCTTCTTGACTTACTTTTTCGCCTTCAGCCCTTCCCATTCGTCCTCTTCTCTTTTGGTTTCGTCCTAAGAGCCCCGCTGGGATTCGAACTCACATAAAGAAATTTTATTACACGGTATGCTACACTTATACCACTATCTATAAACTCCAGCCATGATTTCTAGCACAAAGGGATTCATCTAGAAACGTAAGAAATGAAAACTGACGAGAAATAAAAGCGTAAGAACTGAGAGATGTTATTACATTCAATTTATATCGAAGGGAGGAGATCTCTCGTTTGCTGTAAAGTAGTGAATGTAAGGTTTCGTGTTCTACAAGGTGGCATAAAACTACAGTGTCGAACAGAGACTGAACAAATATATATATATATATATATATATATATATATATATATATATATATATATATATATATATATATATATATATATATATATATATATATATATATATATACATATATATATATTTATATATATATATATTTATATATATATATGTATATATATATATATATATATATATATATATATATATATATATATATATATATATATATATATATATATATATATATATATATATATATATATATATATATATATATATATATATATATATATATATATATATATATATATATATATATATATATATATTTGTGTGTATATATATTATAAAAACATATTTACTATCTCATCAAAGATGAAGAAGAATATGGAAGTCTAGGCATGTAATGCAATATAAGAGTTTCTGCTTAGTAAAAAGCTTCTTTACATCTCACCAATAGATGTCTCTAGTGAAGTTCTAGTGATTCAAGAACAAGGTTTCTAAATTGGTTCATATATAAAGAAACTTCCAAGAATTTGAGTAGTGTGGTTGTCAATAATGGGTAGAATTGGTGAATGTTACACGTGTGTAAAGTGATAACTTAAACCAGCCTATGACGGTCGTCAGCCCCGTAAATGCCCAGACTTCCATATTCTTCTTCATCTTTGATGAGATGTCAAAAATAATATGAAAATGACTCCTGTAATTGGAGATAATCCAGATTTTGTGAACAAGTATTTGGACACACTCAAAATGTTGTAAATACTTTCATTTAATACTTGATTATTTTACTGAGGAATACAAAAATTCTGAGCCCCGTATCTATTATATTTTATATCGATGTTCTCATTTGAAAAGTCCAGTTGTAGTAAATACTTATCGCTCACTCCTTTTAACAACGTCATATATCAAAAATCGTAAATTTTCAGTTATGCATGTTTTTAGAATGCCCGGAAAATGTACTATATCCCAGCCAAAGCGGCATATTTTTAACTTAATATTTACCCGCTACAGGGCAGAAACTGTTGTTTTTGCATTTTGAATATAAGGTATTGTTTCATTATTTTTAAAATACACTAAATATTTTTCAAATGAAAAAAAAATATTCAGGTTTCACCTCAAAAGATCTGTTACATAGTAAAAAGTTCAATAAGCGGCTTAGTATTTATTTTGAATACGTTGTATTGTATTTTAATACTTTAAAAACGATCTCCTGAAAAATCAATTTTTTTGATTTACGACGTTCTTGAAAGGAGTGAGCGATTTGTCAAATTACAACTTATGACAGTCCATAGACATTATGCTAAAATAACCCTTACAAATATATTCTTCTTTACGTTTTTACATGTGTTTTACATGTAAAAACGTTGTATTTTACATTTCTTTACATGTGACGTTGTTGAAAGGGGTTAGCGATCACCGGGAAGGAAGGTTAAAAACAACTGTTTAAGACGCTGAAAACTATTACATACTAAAATTACTAATAATTTTTTTTTACAAAAAAGGACTAATTTAAAGTGGTAAACACACAATACCACCGACTATTGTGCAAGAACATTAATAGCCTCTTTACGTAACAGCATCCCTCGTGGGGATACAAGGCAGACTTAACCAGACGCAGAGACAGTTGGCTGGATTCCGCAATAGTTCATCCAAAAGGCAATTTAACCAGTAGCCAGAATTTAATTTGACCAGAGCGCCCAGGGAAGCGCTCCCAAAGCCCACCCACCCTAAATTGACACAGTGTAAAACTGTTCGGCTCGCCACTGTCAAAATACGTTCTCGCCTGGTTAATTAGAATTTCGGCTCTGTAGGAGCTTTGCCAGTGGCGAGGGATTATTTTCTGATGCAATAAAGGGTTGTGAATTAAAAAAAAAACTGATCAAACTATGAGCTGCATAAAATTGGGAATCACGCTTACAGGTGGACAGTATATACATATTTTTTTTTTTACATTTCACCAAAGATGAAGAAGAATATGGAAGTCTGGGCATTTACGGGGCTGACGACCGTCATAGGCTGGTTTAAGTGATCAGGCACTGCTTTTCTGCCTAAAGGTACAGTAAAACTTCGATATAACGAACCTCTAACTAGGGTATAATGGACAAAATAAATATTACACCTACACATTTTCCTCGTTTTAGAGACTTATAAAAAAACATCGAAATTCAAAAAAGCAAACAAAACTTTACAACGAGTGTTCCAAGTCAATAAATTTGAAAGTGATTTTAAAACAAAGTCACATTTTAATTATAAAATGGATAATCACAAAGTTAGTGCTTCAAATATAAATTACATCAATAAATAGAATTTCAAATTATTTTTGACATCTCATCAAAGACGAAGTAAAATATGTAGGTCTGGGCATTTACGGGGCTGACGACCGTCATAGGCTGGTTTAAGTGATTACTTTATACACGTGTAACATTCACCAATTCTACCCATTATTGACAACCACACTACTCAAATTCTTGAAAGTTCTATATATATATATAAATAAATAAATATATATATATATATATATATATATATATATATATATATATATATATATATATATATATATATATATATATATATATATATATATATATATATATATATATATATATATATATATATATATATATGTATATATATATTTTTTTTTAATATTATTTTTTGACATCTCATCAAAGATGAAGAAGAATATGGAAGTATAATTGGAAATAATCCAGATTTTGTGAACAAGCATTTGGACATACTAAAAATGTTGAAAATAGAATTTCGTTGGTGATTCGATGATAAGTTTAGTCATAAATTGAATCTAAAATATCTTTCACGAATGTTTAGTTGATACGGAGAATTTTCATGGAAGTGGTATTGTAATCCATAATTTTATTGGTACTTGAGTTGGTATTTCGAAACCACCTCGTGTGACGCGAATTGCGAGCGGGTTCGCTCCTAATCTGTTTCGATCGGAGGTGGCAATTACTTAACGACACGCCGAGATGATGAAATATTAAGGAAAAGGGCTTTTCCGTTCCGTAATTCCGTTACACGCGTGGTGACACTCATTTCATGATTACGTTAAGTGCTTTTTCCTTTTTTTGTACGAAACCGCAATTCAAGCGACTAATGT
>NW_028281218.1:0-77500 GCF_059751285.1 Brachycentrus maculatus
ATCCTGTCGCGAGGCGAAACTTGGAGGTAGTTAGGGGTCGGTCAGACAGGTTGCGCGTGGTAGGGGTGCGAGAGACCGCTTTAAATTACATTACAGAACCATTCACGGACGCTTTCATGTGTGTGAATGATCAATTTGAACTTTGGTAGGGACGCTTCTAACGAAGTGGCTGGGTGATGTAGAATATATATACATACGTGGGCTGCCAAATTAATATGTAGACTGAGGTCGTGAAATAAAATTTACTTTATTTTAAAGATACGTGTCTGGGCCCCCTTCAAAGAATTTGTTTTTTTTTTAGATGATTGCATTGTATTTATTATTTACCGTGCTTGTACAAGGTTTATAGATCATTATGTGGATTTTTTCTCTTCTAGCTCATTCAATATGTTTTTATTTGAATCTGTGTTGGGAACAGGAGGGATAATCTAGTGTGGGCCAATCAGGAACTTGTCAGCATTAGCTAATTGCTGGGAGGAAACCACGTTGCACTCCTCAGGAGAAGGCGGACTGTTGACTGTCATCAGCAGACCTTCCGTTCAACTAGAAGAGGGTTCGGCATTTTGTGTCCTACTATGGTTTATGTTACCAATGTTCTTCATTATTTTTATCATGCCCTTCAAAGTATTCACCTCCCCGACGCACACACTTATCCCAACGGTGTTTCCATGTTTTCGAAGAAGATGATTTAAGATGATTCCCGAGATTAAGACAATTTCGTTGAAAAAAAATCTGAAGGATATCACCATAGGAACGTTCCAGAAACAACGCTGGGATAAGTATGTTGGGGAGGTGAATACTGTAAGGGAACCCAAACATATAAATTTAAATGAGGTATATTTTTTTTATGACGCCATTCTACGTATTCATTGAACAATCCAAATATATATAATAAAAATTAATATCATAAAACCTTTTTCCGCACCTCAATAGTGCATAGGGCACTGATTCATATAAACGCAGTGTTATCTTGATCGTTTACACATGAAGTTAAGGTGATCAGCCCTCCGCTACAGGTTAACTCATATTTATAGAATTCATTTTCAAATCGAACCTACGACGCGACTTTTGCACCGACATCACCAATCTGATGATGTCGGTAACGACGTATAACCCGGTCACTAGTGAAATAGCATAAAAGCGGAAAAAAATCTTTATATTTTGCGCATACACAAAATAGAAAATAATGTTTTATTTTAAGCGGGTAATACAAATAAAAAATTTATTTTAACATACTGAAAATAATGTCAAAATTTCTTACTTAAGTAGGAAAATTTCATCATGTTATTATGCAAAATGAAAATTCATTTGTGAGTAATCCAAACTCAACCCTTTGTCAGATGACGCGCTAAAATAAGCACAAATATGCTTCTTCGTGTTATATCGCTCGCTCCTTTCAAGAACGTCATAAATAAAAAAAACTTGATTTTTTAGGAGAACGTTTTTTAAGTTAAAAAATATAACACAATGTATTAAAAATAAATATCAAGCCACTTTTTGAACTTTTTACTGTGCAACAGATCTTTTTAGGTAAAACCTATAGATTTTTTCTCCATTTGAAAAATATTTAGTTTATTTAAAAAAAAAATTAAACAATACTTTTTCTTTAAAATGCAAGTACAACATTTTCTGACCTGTAGCGGGTAAATATTAAGTTAAAAATATGCCTCTTTTGCTGGAATATAGAACATTTTTTTTGCATTCCGAAAACACGCCTAACTGAAAAATTACGATTTTTGATTTATGACGTTCTTGAAAGGAGTGAGCGATATGTATCTCCTCATGTTAAAACGCGTTGCAATTCCGAAAATTGAAAGGGAAGACGGCTCCATACACTTGTGTACATTCCATACACACTCCTTACAAATCCGGCCTCGCGGAAGCGAAGCCTCTACTTCGCTGTGCATACAAAAAACCGGGTAGATAGTGTACATAAACGGAAACGTTTAGCTTTTCAGCCATAAATGTTCCTTTGTCTTCAAAGACATGTTTTCTATTTGTGCCTATGAGACGCCATCTTGGCCACAAAGCGAGAGCGCACTGTTATGTATTTTCAGTATCTAGTAAAGATTCCGCAGTTTCACAGGCATTCTCGATTGTTACATTAAATACTCGCGTCTTACCCGACTAAGCCAGTGAAACAGATTGTCATATTTTTCGAGTTTTTTTTTATATATTTTTATCTTTTTCCGTGGTGAGACTAGGTTAAGTAAGATTTATTGTCCGCTTTCGTAGTTTAATGGTCAGCACGCTCGGCTGCCGTACTGAAGGTCCCCGATTTGATTCCCAGGGTGGTTCAAATAAATATAAGTGATTTTTTCACTCTAACATTTGTTCAATATTACCCTGGACAAAATGTTTCAACATACATGTCTTTACATACCAAATTTCTACAGTACACGCACATACTAAAAGATTTTATTTTTAAATGAGTACTTTCCACTCCGTCTCCGTAGTATAATGGTCAGCTCACTTGGCTACCGTTCTGGAGGTCCCGGGTTCGATTCCCAGGGGGGTTCAAATAAATATAAGTGATTTTTTCACTGTAATATTTATTCAATATTACCCTGGACTGGTACCTGAAGTGAAGGGCTGATCACATTTTCTTCATATGTTAACCATGAAGATAACACTTCGTTTATATTATGCGGTGCCCTAAGCACCATTGAGTGAGGATAAGGGTTTGAAGATGAAGAAGGTTTATTGCTTTTTTTTCAATATGTATGATTTATACTATTATATTTGAAGTGTGATCCCATGGCTAGTAGCATTTCGAAATGCAAGTAGTATTGGCCACGAAGCAAGAACACACTTATGTATTTTCAGTATCTGGTAAAGGTTCCACAGTCTCCAAGACACTCTCGATCGTTATATTAAATACTTGCGATCTTACCCGACTACGACAGTCAAATGGATTGTAAATTAAATTGAAAACTAAATTTTCTTTAACTTAGTTTTAATTTGTACCAGAAGATGAAAACAATTGTCGTTTTCGAAACTAGTCGTAATATCAAAATAAAACTCAATTCAATGGATTATTCAAGTGTTTAATTTAATTAAAATATTTTTTCTTATTCCGTGGTAGGATTAGGTTTGTTGTAAGCATTTTTTTTGGGTGTTCTTAGATTAGGGGTGTAATTTCACATCATTTTCGTATTGCGTATTTTCAGTACACGGTAATTCATTCCAACCCTTATCCGCACCCCAATGGTGCATAGGGCACTGCACCATATAAACGCAGTGTTATCTTAATCTTTAACACACGAAGGAAAAGTGATCAGCCCTCCGCTTCAGGTACTAGTCCAGGGTATTATTGAATAAATATTACAGTGAAAAAATCACTATTAGACTAGATCACTATTAGACTGTTAGACCCCCTTCTGGGAATCGAACCAGGGACCTCCAGAACGGTAGACGAGCGTGCTGACCATTACACTACGGAGGCGGACATGTAAAAGGTGAAAAACAGACGGACACGGTAAAGTTTCCACAATTTCACAAGTAGTATCGATTGTTTTTTTTTAAAGGTTCCGAAGATTTACAGTATTTTTTTATTGTTACATGAAATACTCGCATTGTAACTCGATTTTACCTATGAAGAAGATATTGTTTTATTGGATTTGCATGGATTTTTTTCTCCTTTTTCCGAGGTAAAATAGGGTTAGATTTGCTTAGCCGTAAGCATTATTTTAAATGCGTTTTATATTCTTAGATTCGAAGATATATTCTTAGATTCGAAGATAAAAATAGAAAACCCACATTTAGAATATGTATAATTTTACGATGCGTGTGAAGAAATACAAATATTTAAAATATATGAAACAACAGTACACAATAGAAACACTAAAATGTAAAGTGATATCATGATGATGACAATGTGCTTGTTGAAACCGGTTGGGATAAAGTGTTAAAAATTAGTTTTTAAAATGTAAAATTATCAGCAAACAATATTCACAAAAAATATTTATTTCACATTAACAATAGCGGTGAATGAAGGAGCAAAAAAATTCCACATCACATGTATTTACTGTACTTTTTATGCGTTATATTTTACACTTTGCCCTGTTTTTTCTTGTCTGTTTTTCAGTCCTTAACTTAAATCCTATGTCCCTAAATGAGTAATAAAAATTACTCATCGGTAATATTATATATATAACATATACATATATGTAATATGTTTTAATAAATAAATAAATGTAGTCTTTTATTGAATATATGTAGGATCAACATACTAGCCGAACAAGTCTAGTCTATTAGTCCTTTAAAATTTAATTGAATTTTTCAAACTTTTCGAGCAAAAAGGCTCATCCAGCGGATGTCCTCTACAAAACAGAGCAAAAAATCGACAGCCTTTGATCAAAACACGTGAGACCAAAATAGGAAATATTCACACACATATATGGACATGCAAGTATATGATATATCATACGTTTTACGTGTTCGTATTAAAACATAATAAACAATATTTCAGTAACGGATTTTCTCTCATCTAGAGCGTTATTATTGTGTTCAAAACATTTTGAGTGTGTCCAAATACTTTTTCCCAAATTAAGATTTCTGCACTAAGGAGTAATTTAACATTTTTTACATCACAAAATGAAGAAGGATATTGAGACGCACTAAAAATATTGTGAATAAAATGATTGGTCAAAGTAAAAGCTGCATAATAATTCTGAAATCAGGTTTTCAGGTGTTTCCCAGTATATAAAAATAATCGGGGTTAAGATCTTGAATACAAATAAAAGGGCCATCTCTAAATTAAAGCTATGTTGATACAATCAAAGATGGCTGTTATGGACTCAATTGCCGAACGTCATGAGATGTATCATATACATATGTATATATGACTTCTGAAATTTCAGTAGTGTGGTTGTCAATCATGGGTAGAATGGTGAATTTTACATGTGTGTAAAGTGATGACTCAATCAGCCTATGAGAAGTCAGAAGCTTTGTTAATACCCAGATTTCCATGTTCTTCTTCATCTTTGTTGAGATGTCAATAAAATGCATAAAAATAAAACCCGACATTTATTTACTTCGTCTTTCCCACATCACCCTATAATATCTGGGTAAACAATTATATTTATTGAAAAATGTGTATGAATCATATAACGAGTCTGCTTAAACAATAAAACATCATTTTTTTCTTTTTATTTATGGACGTTAAACTGAGTATAAGATAGAAAAAAAAAATTAAATGTCTTGTAGATAAATCCTTTAGTGAACCTAAGCTATGACATGGGATATGGACTAAGTACAGCCCTAGTCAAATTATTCGAAACCCAAAGAAAACAATGGAATGTTTTCACTTCTTTTTCTTCCTGGCTCCAACCCAACTTATCGTCTTTGTAGACTGTTGGGGTCAGCTCTCTTTGTCCTCAGGTTGTAGGTCCTTTTGTCGTGGACAATGTCACTTAAGTCATGCTTTTGAATCATGTAATCTTTCTGTAGAATCCATGAATTCTTTGGTCTTCCTTTAGATGTCTTTCGAGGAAAATCAATGGCGATAGCTTGGTTCTCAATATGTTCGGGCTTTCTGCGTCCTACGTGCCTATACCATTCCAATTGCTTTTCTTCTTCCTTACTTTAAATGTTTATTAAATCCAGGCTTCCATGAATGCGTGAACTCCTTATTGTATCTCTAGGGGTATCTCCAGCTGACCATCTGACCATTCATTTCAAACGAATATTAAATTTAATTTACATTTCAAACCACAGTTTCCTAAAATGGCCTATATGGACCCTTAAAAGCCAATTAAGGGGATGCTAATTAACTAACAAACTTATGTTTACGGCGTTCTCCACAGGGGCACGTAGAGAAAACGGAACGCCACAAAACTGCCTCTGCAAAAATCTTCACTTTCTCCACATACATACATCTCCTCATACATATATATATATATATATATATATATATATATATATATATATATATATATATATATATATATATATATATATATATATATATATATATATATATATATATATATATATATATATATATATATATGTATGGGTATGGTAGTATTACATCAGAGAATGCGCAAAAAATATGGCATTATATAGTTTTTGGCAGTTTTTTTTTTAATATTGTTCATATCAGACAAGGGAATAGAAAAAGTTTCGCGTTTGACGTTTTGACCACCCCTGATCCATATCAACAGAAATGAAAACGTTAGTTTCTTTAAAATCTCAAATATCTTTAAATTATTCACTGATAACTTTAAAAGTAAGGCACATTAAATATATTTGTAATTTAAGTAAAACTTAAATTTAAAATGGATAGATTTTCACTACAAAGTGACTGCCAAATTAATAATGAAACTGTAAAACCATTTAAAAAAAGCATTCATTGAATAAAATAATAAAGTGATCGCATAAAATTGCAACCTAGTGTACATGGCATCGCTATTTTACGGTTTAACCGACATTGTCTCCTACATGTGTGCCATAAACCGTAATTCATACAATTTCTATGTGTATGACTCACTGGAAATAATTTTTGTCCCTTTTCCCTACAAAGCATAATAACGCGGAATAAATCTACATAAGATATGAGAACCCGGGAAACTGAATCCATCACACTGAAATGCGTCCACTGGAAATGTACCTACGGAAAACCGTAAAAAGACCACAAAAAATGACACAACTTTATCTGAAACATGGACCGCATTCGCGTAGTTCTTATCATAACGATACATGAAATGTATTTGACATCTCAACATAGATTTATCTCAACATATGTAGGTATTTACAGAGTTTATGGTCTGTCATAGGCTGGTTAAGTGATCACCTTAACACGTGTAACATTCACCTTTCTCTCCATAATTGATAACTACACTACTCAAATTCTCGAAAGTTCTATATTATATATTATATATATATATATATATATATATATATATATATATATATATATATATATATATATATATATATATATATATATATATATATATATATATATATATATATATATATATATATATATATATATATATATATATATATATATATATATATATATATATATATATGTTTATATATGTTTCTAAACTTCCATGTTCTTCTTAATCTTTGTTAAGATGTCAAAAAAAATATACGAAAAACAACTCCAATAATTGGAGATAATTCAGATTTGTGAACAAGTATTTGGACACACTCAAAATGTTATTGGGTATAGATATTTAAAGGGATCATGACCTTTTATTGGCTAATTTAAGTGATCTTTTAGATGACAGTCGAATGCCAGTCGTAAGTCCTGAAATTCTCAGACTTCCATCTTCCTTCGTTGAAAAAAAAAGCTTTCCCTTTGCCGACGCTTTTGAAACACCTTTAATATTTATATTGAAATTAATATGGTTATATGTTCACTTGTGTGTAAAAAGTATAAACCACGTATGTGCCCTGCGTATTTCTGTAAGAAATCTAGTTTTGTAGATGTGGAACATCCCCCCTTACATCCCACATCAAAAACAAAGAAAATACCAAATAAAAACAACCCCTTTTTAATATCACCCACCGCAAGCTCGTATCGAAGTACTTACTTACGTATCGAAATACTTTGAAGTTTGTGCATAGCCTTGCATTCATGTATCCCTGGTCGACAAAATGCCTTTGAGCTTTACGATACACAGAAAACAAATAATAAAATAGCTATTTGAAATCTACAAATATGTTTCCATGAAAGATTTTTCAGCTTTTAAGTTATAATGAAATTTCAAAAAAATACTTATGTTTTGGGCGTGAAAGTGTGTAATATACTATGTGTCATATATTCGAATGCCACAATTTGTAAAAAAAAATATTTGTAATTTGTTTGGTAAATACTACATTTTCTTAAAAACTATTGTGACACGTGTTTTGATAAATATGTGTTAAAAAGGGGTTAAAAACAAAGTTCTAGTTTTATTTTATAAAGTTTATAAAATATGCCACAATGTATGTGTTAAAAACATTTGAAAAATATTGAAGTGACCAGCCTATGATAGTTTATAACCCCTCATAAATATCTAGATACCTATATTCTTCTTCGTCTATGTTAAGATGTTAAAAAATGTAAAAAAAAATTCTGAAAAGTGGAGAAAACCCAGATAACAACATTTTCAATGTGTCCAAATACTGGTTCACAAGTCTGGATTATCTCCAATTATAGGAGTTATTTATCATATTATTTTTTTAATTTATCAATATTACTATTTACCAATAAATGTTCTAGTAATTTTTGGACAATGTTTCAAAATCAGATAATATATATTGAACTTCCAAGAATTTGAGTAGTGTGGTTGTCAATCATGGGTAGAATTGGTGAATGTTACATATGTGTAAAGTGATCATTTAAACCAGCCTATGATAGTCCTAAGCCTCTTAAAAGCTCAAACTTCCATAATCTTATTTTTCCATGTTGAAATGTAAAAATAATATTATAAAAACTCAAATATGTGAACAAGTATTAGGACATACTAAAAATGTTTAAATATAGATAATATAATCAAAAATGTATTAAATTTTACAAGTTCAAATTTCAATGTACTTAAGTTTTTTTTTCTTCCATTTCAGTAGGCGCTCCATCATTCACAAATAACGATCTCAGAACTGAACGACATTATAATGTGCCGACATAAATTTTGATACCTGCGAGAAAAGCGGGAATAAAAGTATACAGAAAAAAACAATAATGATTATCTCGGCTGCTCCTTTATTTTCCCGAATCTTTCCCGATCCCGTCCCTAGGCGTCGTATAAAGCAACGCCGGGAACACGATAAATCAGGGTGAAGTTGTTTTGTGGTTGTGATAAACGGGCAAATGACTGACGCCAGAACGGGAACAGTGGAGTCCTGCTCAAGTTTTACCTTCATAATATTAATATTAATGAGTGGGAAGTGTTTGAGGTGAAAGGCATCCATCCCTTGAGGATCGATATAGGACATCAAAATATAAGCAAAGAGAAAGAATGTCTCGTTATTTTCATGTATTTTTTATACAATTCCCTTTTTTTAATCTCTGAATGTTTTTTGATAGTTATTACAACATAAATGTGGATTTGTTTAATTGGATTTATTTTTATTAATGTAACTATTTTTGTTAATGTAATGTAATGTTTATTATTGTTAATGTGATTTTTTATTATAACTGCAGATATTTGGTAGAATTCCATTTTAAATTGTTGGGTACTATTATTTGTTTTAACCAAAGTAAAACAAGGTTTTTGTAGGATTGAATTCTACATTTATTTATGTATATCTTTATACGTGACGCGTTTCATCTTCTTAGGACATTATCAAACACTCTTTTGGATATATTACTCATGTGTAACTATTGTTTATTATATACTTTACATTTATGTTAAGCTGTACAATTCCCAAATATATAAAATAAAATAAAATAAATAAATAAATTTTGCCAGGGGTTTCGAATACGAAGAAATGGCCTTTTAATTACAAGAGATTTTTTCCGTGATATTACAACACCCTTTTTTCATTAATTGATTCGGCAGTCACTTTGTGGAAAAATCATCCATTTTTTATTTTAGTTTTACTAAGTAAATACCAATATTTCTTTAAACATTCATTAAAATAGTGATATTTAATTAGTTAAACATAAATCAAAAATCGATAGTATACCCTCTGAAAGCTGCCGTCATTGCACAGGGTCCAGCATTTTACTTTTAGTTTCAGACTCACACATGCAATAACTAGATTTATTAATTATATTATTATACTAATATAAATGTTTTTGCTTAGTAAAAAAGCTTCTTTACATCTCACCAATAGATGTCTCTGGTGAAGTTCTAGTGATTCAAGAACAAGGTTTCCAAATTGGTACATATATATAGAACTTCCAAGAATTTGAGTAGTGTGGTTGTCAATAATGGGTAGAATTGGTGAATGTTACACGTGTGTAAAGTGATCACTTAAACCAGCCTATGACGGTTGTCAGCCCCGTAAATGCCCAGACTTCCATATTCTTCTTCATCTTTGATGAGATGTCAAAAAATAATAAAAAATAAATATATATGTAATTTTTAATTATGTGTTTTATGAAGTATACATAAATTAATACTTGCCTTTTTAATATCAAATTGACAGAATGTTTGCTTACGTACAGTAAACGACAGTCTTTTGTACAGAAATTATGTCAAAACTAATACATGTATACCACACCATATATAAAACACATTTTGCGAGAACATTTATTTTACTCGACGAATATTTCCCTTTGATGGCGTCAATCAACAACATAAGTGGAACATATCAATGAATCTGATATGTTCCACTAGTAAGACATTGAATGAGAACAGCTAAGAATGAAGGGTTAAATAGATAAGTGGATTTACTTTCTGTACTAGGGGATAAAAAATAAGAGGGTTTATATTATTATTATTTATTTTAATTAGTTATATATATTTATATTTTTTTATGCTGGTTGTTTGCCCAATTTGCCCGTTGCACATACCCTGGTGAAGAAATAGCTTTTTCATTATTATTTAAACAGATTTTTCATAATTATTTAGCCGTTCCATAGATATGAGTTCGTTTCTTCTAGTTATATTTTCCAATCGCAGTCACATGATAAATTCTTAGAATATCGTCCAGTAGTATAATTCTATTCATTCTCGATACTTAAAATCATTATTTACATAAACCCAGTCTAAAAGATGACACACGCCATTCAATATAAATACTAGTTTGATGGTTCCCAAATTCAGAACAAATTTAGTCGTAAAGTTGTAAGCATCTAAATATACTCGTATTTCAAACATGTAACCAAAAGTCATTTCAATTATAATACAATAAATATTCATATTATTTTTGATGACATTTCATCACAGATGAAGAAAAATATGGAGATCTGGGCATTTACGGGGCTGACGACCGTCATAGGCTGGTTTAAGTGATCACTTTACACACGTGTAACATTCACATCAACTTAAAACATTAATTAACATTCCAATTCTACCCATTATTGACAACCACACTACTCAAATTCTTGGAAGTTCTATAAATATATATGAACCAATTTAGAAACATTGTTCTTGAATCACTAGAACTTCACTAGAGACATCTATTGGTGAGATGAAAAGAAGCTTTTACTAAGCAGAAACACTTTTTTCAGTATGTGAGGTCCGAATCCTGGATTATAATCACACACATGAGAAATGCCAGAAAATATCATTTTCATTAAAGCTTATAATTTGACCAGATAACTTCTTTTTCTTTGATGAGATGTGAAAAAATACTATGAAAATAACTCCTGTAATTGGAGATAATCCAGATTTTGTGAACAAGTATTTGGACACACTCAAAATGTTGTCAATAAATAATCAACTAAAAAAACGTTTTGTCTGACCCTAACATATGTATATATGTGTATATTAGAAATCCAAAAATTTACGTAACGTGGATATCAATCGTGGGTACTATGGCGAATGTTGAATGAAAAATGGTTTCTTCTCAAATCGAGACACTTATTATATCAATATTTTTTGTAGGATAAATAATCCAGTTTTTGACAAAATCAATATTAATAAATCGTTCAAATTATCTTTCGTTTTGATGAAATTGATAAAAGCATTGGAAATGATATTCTTTGGACAAGCTTTTCCTCTGATCAGCTTTTCAACAGTAATTAGCGTATTTTAAGGCTTTTTTTTAAAGATTAAAATTACATGAAAACCATCTTTTAATTTCGTCATAGAGAAATATCAAGTTGATTTTCAATTTTCTTTGCCTTGTCTTGCGACGTCCAATATGTACTTTTCATTTTCCGAAAGTGTTTTCTCTCGTTTTTCATCAAATTTCCAACTTTTTTCCCCAAAACTAGGTCGAACAGGGAAATTTACATAATTAAATTTTACATTCCTTCTAAAATGTTGATTTAATGACAAGAATATTTCGTAAAGGAAAATTGGATACCCAGGTATGCATAATTTTTCCAAAGAATTCACTAAGTAAAAAATAACTTAAGAATAGATGAACGAGTATTTTTTATCATAAAAAATAAAGATTTTTAAGGAACTTATCCACACCCAATAGTGCAGAGGGTACTGCATCGTATTGACGCAATATTATCTTGATCGTTAATTACATGAAGGCAAGGTGATCACTTGCGCTTCAGGGACGAGTCCAGGGTAATATTAAAGAAATATTAATAATAATAATAAAACCCTTATCCGCACCCCAATGGTGAATAGGGCACTGCGTCATACAAACGCAGAGTTATCTTGATCGTTTACACATGAAAGAAGGGTGATCAGCCCTCCGTTTCAAGTACCAGTCCAGGATAATATTGAATAAATATTAGAGTGAAAAAATCACTTATATTTATTTTACCCCCCTGGGAATCGAACCCGGGACCTCCAGAACGGTAGCCGAGCATGCTGACCATTGCACTACAGAGGCGGACATATTATTAATATTTATTTTAACCCATCGCGCCTGGGAATCGAATCAGGACCTCTTTCATGGAAGCTAAATACGCATACTATTACATTACGAAGGCGGACTGGAACTGTGTCCAAATACTTGTTCACAAATCTGAGTTTTCTCCACGTAGAGGTTTGTTTTTTTTTTTGAGAACTTAACATAGATGAAGAAGAATATGGAAGTCTAGGTATTTACCGGGCTTGTGATCAGTCATAAGCTAGTTAACCATTCTTCATCTATGTTGAGTTGTCAAAAAATTTGTGGAAAAAACCAGATTTGTGAACAATTTTTATGACACACTCAAAATGTAACGAATAAAAATATCTCATCGGATTAAAAGCTGCATAATTTGTTTTGCATTATGTTTTCGGACGTCTCTCAGTGTGTAAAATAATACGGTTGAGATCTTGCATACATATGAATAAAAGGGTATTTGATAAATAAAAGCTTTCTCAATCCTACATAGACGGCTGCTGTGAACTCATATGTACTGCATCATGAATTAATAATATGTCTAGGGCTTAAAAATTTCATAGTGTGGTTATTATCCATGCGTAAAATATTGAATATTACACGTGTGTAAAGTGATTACTTATACAGTCTATGACAGGTCATTAGCCGTGTAAATACCGTTAAGATGAAAAAAAAAATATTTTGATAAGAATTAAAAATGGTTAGATTGATAAACAAAATTTATTATGATACCAGGGCGCAATATGTTTGAGGAGGTATTTTGTTTGAAGATTCAGCTGATTACGGATATAAACAAGATAGAAGTCGCCCTATAGCTGAACGCTCCGATGCTCTTGGGTACTCTCAACAGAAATACCTCTCTCGAGGATGTAGATGAGGATAGTTGGATAAGCGAATGGATTGCCAGTGCACGAGACTGCATATGGAAGTTAAAGAGATAACCAAGATGTGCACTCGAGATGAGGCTGAGCGACTCACTAATTCAAGGCTGGCCGATTCCTTCAATGCATTAATAAAACCAATTAAAAAAAACTTTCATAATTTTATGCCCCACCAAGGTTTTGATTTTTGATTATATTTCATTTGATTATCTGTACTTAATATAACACGACCCAGTGGCGCGTTTTTCATATGAGAACATAAATAAACACTGCCTACTCTCTACGATAGGTAGAAAAATGATAAACTTAATATATACTGAAAAGCAGCTCGTCAGCTTTCGAATAACTTTTATCTGTATAAATAAAAACATAATTGTTAAATCTCATAAAACAATACACAGATTCCTTCTAACGACGCAACGTTCTATTTGAAAACGAGGGTGTTTTTATTCATGGTTTATAAATACAAATTTATTAGGTGACTCCAAGGTAAATTAAATAACAAACGCAATTTTTTGACAGCCATTTGTGGAACAGTGTGTTTTGTATATAATTTATATTCGAAGCACTAACAATGTGATTTTCGATTTTAAAATTAAAATGTAACTTATTTTTTGACATCTCATCAAAGATGAAGAAGAATATGGAAGTCTGGGCATTAACGGGGCTGACGACCGTATTCTATATTCTTCCATATTCTTCTTCATCTTTGATGAGATGTCAAAAAATAATATGAAATTAACTCCTGTAATTGGAGATAATCCAGATTTTGTGAACACGTATTTGGACACACTCAAAATGTTGTATAAATGTAAGTTTGTTTTAAAATCACTTTAAATGTATTATTAAAATCACTATTATAGTAATTTTAAAACCAAGTTACATTTTAATTTTAGTTTATTTTGTGCTACAGCAAAAAAAAACATTTTTTTAAATTTAAAAACACTGCTTTTATTCAGCATCATCTATTTTGTTTCATTTACATTTTTAAATAATAAAAAAAAAGCAAAATCCCTACTTGAGAGGCGTATCTGTAGGTAGGATAGCAATGGAAGGGAAGGTTAATGTAAAAATATATCGCAAACACTAATTGAAAATAAATATTTCAATTTATATTTTTCGATGGGTGGGAATCGAACCAGTGACGCCAGATTCGCTTCTCCTGTGGTCTCAATCTTGTAGATTGGTTTGGACCAATGACATCCTTCATCTTATATATGAAAACTAACTAACTTACTAACCATCACGCCGCTTCCCCGCAGGGGTAGGCAGAGAGAATAGAGCGCCACACCACTCTGTCCTTGCAAACATTCTTCGCCTCTTCCACGTTCATGCATCTCCTCATACATACCCGCCGATTGTTACGACTCCTAACCTGACCACTTTCAAGTTTTTGGCATACCTGATCGTGCCATGTTTTTCTCGGTCTTCCTCTGCTTCTTTTCCCAATAACATTCGCCTCATAAATTTGTTTTACCGTTCTTTCCTCACTCATTTGTTCTACATGTCCAAACCATCTCAACACACCTTTCTTAATTTGATCGATAATGCTTATCCCAGCTTTGCATTCCTTCCTTATTTCACTATTCGTACATCTATCATACATCGTTTTGTTGCACATTTTTCTGAGAGATCGCATTTCGACTGCATTCAGTCTACTTTCATCCTTCTTTTGCCAACTCCATATATATGAGTTCCCAAAATTTGAGTAGTGTGGTTGACAATCACAGGTACAATAGTGAATGTTAAATGTTTATAAAGCGATCACTTAATCCAGCCCTTAGGTTAGATTAAGTGATCACTTTAACCGTCACCCGTCACTTAAACCTTCACCGGGTCTTAACGGGTCGTAAACCCTCTAAATATATTTTATATTCTTCTTTTAAAATATGAAGCTCAAAATGTGCGAGTTAGGTCAGCTAGGAATTAGAAGTCCCCTTTTCGCCGTCTTGTGTTCCAAGTCATTAGTATTATCTTGGCATTGTGAGCCACTCGGCTGCGAGCAGCAACCCGGCTGACCCAGAGTGCCACTTTAATGCAAATGTTATGCGAGGTAACATGCATAATCCCATTTGCACGGTCCCATATTGTTTAACCTGCAGATTGCCTAGACGTGGCGGTTTTGATAGATCGATTGCGTCCATAATCTCTCGGGTAGAACAACTTATCTCGAGTTATTGTCTCGAATCTTGATGATGCCCCAACAGAGATTTTATACTAGATATAATATTAAATCAAACACTGATTTCAGCCTATTAAAATGTTTGTTTTATTTTAAAAACATAACTTATGAAGATCGAATGGAATTGTAAAAGCAAACTTTTTTTAACACTTGAGTTTATTTTATTACAATGACTAGTTTCAAAAGCTCCATCTTCAGGTCTAAAATAAAAGTAAAATAAAATGAATAAAATTTTGAAGGGATTGAAGGTATTTTATAGCGTGTATATATGTGTGTGTGTGTATTCCTTTATTTTTTCATTAAAAAAAATTACGCCGATAAAATAGAATGTGACTGAAAAAAAACGTCAACAAACTAACTTTAGTTTTGAGAAAGACTTATTAAACAATACAATATAACACAATACAAAACGTGTTTTCAATAATGTAAAATGTATATTTTTTTAATGTTACATGTGTTTTTTTATAAATGTTATCCTTTCAAAAAGTGATTAATCAAATTATTATATATGATGGTGTCCGATGAGACACGCCTTAGCATGTTGCACATTAGTCTTGAACGTCCAGATGAGCAATTTGTCAATTAATGATCGTGAAATTTACATATTAGGTTTTCCTTTATAAATGGCACTATTCGATTCAAGACGCCAGGCAAAATGACGTCACAAGTTTTCATCAGCACGAAGGAGACACTGCCATCGGTAGAGATATGAGTGAGACTGAGAAAGGAATATATCTAATTGGGTTTATGACTCCATCGCTCCACTTTCTGGAGCAACTATTCTCTTCAATAAAGCAATTATGAAGCTCGTTTAAACTTTCGCGGTCTGCAAATTATGTCACAGGTCGCGTGGCTAGATATCGCAGAAGCAGGTTTCCCAAAATACCTATATATGCACCTTTCCTTGTTTTTTCTTGAAATTTCTCTGCAAACACTCCACTCTTATATGGACTGTATCACAAAATATTTTAAAATCTACATAGAAAAATCACTTATTAATTAGAAAAAAACATTTATTAGAACCCTCAAGAGGGGTTCAAATTAATGTAAGTAATTTTTTCAGATTAATATTTATTCATTATTACCCTGCACTGGTACCTGAAGCGAAGGGCCGATCACCTTTCCTTTATGTGTTAACGATCAAGAAAACACTAAGTTTATATGATGCAGTGCCCTATGCACCATTGGGTGCGGATAAGGGTTATTGAAGTTTCCTTTCTACCTACCTTTACTGCCAACCCTTTTTTTTAAATTAATTTGCATTATACAAACATGACATAAATTCAAATACAAAAAAAGATCCCACAAAGGCATGGCCTGTATTTGGGTATACAATATAATTTAGGTCATAGTAAAGGGCACTGGCAAGAATACAATAGGTTTAATATATTTTTAGATTAAAACCAATATTTTTAGCTTTTCCACATTATTATTAAAAAAAATAAAAAATTATAATAAAGTGGAAAAGCTAAAAATGTTGGTTTTAATCTAATAATATATTAAAATGCAATTCCATCACGAAGTGTCAGTGGATAATATAAATCTATTACAATAGGTTTTATAATTAGAACTAGAATTATTAATTCTCTGTTCCCACCACTGCCTATAGGTACAAAGTTTTAAAAGTGATATGTGCCTATTTTGATGTCTTGATTCAAGCAATCAAAATGTGTTCACAGTTAACTAACCCCATTAGATACAAGTTTGGCTTGTACAAGTACTAGTATAATGGAAGCACTGCACCGAGTATGCCAGGGTGGCATAATCGTGGTTTCATTTCTCATTATGCCTGTCTTGAATGGAACCGCCGAAGGAGGAACTGCTACCAGTTTTGTGGTAGTAATTTTGGGTTAGGCGGGATACCGACTAAGCGAGCGTCGGAATAGACAATATATGTGCTTCTATAACTGAGCACGTAATACAAGCTTTTGAGTGCTTTGTGTCCAAAAACTGAAACATTAAGGTGATGAAATAAAACATTAAACCAGATAGATATGCTTCAGATGCACTCTTATATAATAGTTCATGTTCGAGGGTTAATTTTAACTGCTGCATAGATATACGATTACTTAAAGAAATCTTAACATATCGCTCACTCCTTTCAACAACGACGTATATCAAAAATCGTCAATTTTCAGTTGTGCATATCTTCGGAATGCCCAGAAAATACTTTATTCCAGCAAACGAGGCATATTTTTAACTAAATATTTACCCGCTACAGGGCAAAAAGTGTTGTTTTTGCATTTTGAAGAAAATGTATTGTTTAATTATATTTTTAACTATACTAAATATTTTTCAAATGGAAAAAAAACATTCAGGTTTTACCTAAAAAGATCTGTTGTACAGTAAACAGTTAAATAAGTGGAATGATATTTATTTTTAAAACATTTTATTATATTTTTAAACTTTAAAAACGATCTCCTGAAAACTCAAGTTTTTTGACAAATCAAGTTTTTGTGATATATGAAGTTGATGGAAGCATTGAGCGATAAGTATATGGCGAAAAAATTGTGAAAGAAAAATTCTTGGTTTTTACCACATAAGTTTATTTTATTATAACGACTAGTTCAAGTCTGAATAAAAACTAGCGTAGCTTTATATTATATAAGCATAACTTCGGAATAATAAAGTAAGTAATAAAATAAAGTCAAGTGGTAAAAAACAAAGGTTTTTTTTTACAATTTTACCATGTCTTACCACAAAGTAATTACCAAAACAATAAATAAAATATGATAAAGAATATAAAAATCTAAGTATTTTCCAATCATAGCCTGGTCTAAGTATTCACAATTTTTTTCATGTCTCCAAATTCTTCTTAACAAATCGTACTTTCGTAATGTACGAAGAAAAGTATGGAAGTATAGGCATTAACAGGGCTTGTGACCAGCTTATGACAAGCCATACGCCCTACAAATACCCGGACTTCTATATTCTCCTTTATCTTTATTAAGATGTCGAACTATGTCAACTTTTTTTTTCTTGAATGTTTTTCTCAGATAGGAGTTTTTGGTAAGGGAGGGGTAATTAACTATGAGTATATCAATGTTTCAGAATTTAGTACATAAACCCTGATGCTGATAAGGTTCTTGTCGAAACCGTTTGGACAAAGTGTACCAATAAAAAGTGGTTAAAACAAAGTTGTTTTATTTTATAAAGTTAAACTACTTTTACTCATACTCTTCTCACTAGCAGCGGTTTACAAATCATTCAAAAACCTAAACAATTTCCAAGCAAATACAGCAAAACTATTTCCCACCAAACAAATTAAGTAACTCTAGCTGTCGTTGATTTACCTCCGTCAGGTTGCTTATTGTACTATGTTAAATTATCAACGTGCTATTTGATTCAATGATACAAAAACTTTCTGTTTCAAATTACTCCTAAGATATACGAGCTCAAGACGATTATATATTTATGCTAAGTTTCGTTGAACTCTTTGTGAGGGGTAGTGGGATTAACCCGCAGTGGAAAGGTTAAATCCCAAAGTAGTTCAAGTATGTAGTAAATCTTTAAACATAAGTATCTCCAAGTATGAAACAATTGTAACTTGTGTTCTAGCATTAGCATTTTCCACAGTGCGCGGGGGTTTCTAAAAGTTCGGAGATGAGATTTGTGTATGATATTTACGAAGGTATTTATTGGCTGGCAAAAAAGGTCATCGTCATTTTTTGGCTACCCGATTCTAAGTTTGTCCACCTTTATAGTGTATTAGTTGGCACATGTATATCAAAAAT
Source organism: Brachycentrus maculatus (assembly GCF_059751285.1). Taxonomy (NCBI): domain Eukaryota; kingdom Metazoa; phylum Arthropoda; class Insecta; order Trichoptera; family Brachycentridae; genus Brachycentrus; species Brachycentrus maculatus. The sequence continues at coordinate 19,200 of NW_028281218.1, forward strand.
GATTATTAATTAGTAATGAGATAAATTATAAATTAAAAAAATAAATTTCAAGGAATTTGAATCACTACAATCATCATATCTTGAGATCTCAAAAAACTATCAAAATAACTCGTAAATGGAAAAAAATTCAGATTTTTTAATAAGTATTTAGACACACTCAATATTCTGTGAGAAATGTGTGTTTTCAGGCGTTTCCCAGTATGTAAAAATAATCCAGAGATCAGATCGTGCAAACATCTAAATAAAAGGGTGTCTTGCTAAATAAAAGTTTTCTCGATCTAACGTAGATGGCTGTTGTGAACTCATATGTACTTTGTCCAAAATGTATGAGATCATACATTTAGGAGTTCAAAAAATTTAGTAGTGCTGTTGTCAATCACGGGTAGAATGATGAATGTTGCACGTGTAGTGATCACTTAACCAGCCTATGATAGGTCATAAATACCTTGTTAATACCCAAATTTCCTTTTTTTATTAATTTTCATTGAGATGTCAAAAATATTATTAAATAAATGTTTATCATCCCACTTTTTCCCATTTGATAAATGGTTGTCATGACAAATGTCATCGTCCCACCAATCTGATGACGTCGGTAACGATGAAACCCGGTCACTGGCCAAATAAAATTTGTGTGGAAAAAACTAAATAGTTGCTTTATTTATTATACTTAATATTATTTTTTCATGCTAATTCGTTTATTATTGCTTTCTTATACCGTAATATAAATTTAAAGTCTTCGTATTTTTATACCTAATACAAAATATTCAAAATGCAATTATAAATAATGTTTGTAAAACAATTTACCTCCCCAAACACGAGCAGTACGCTCAATAAGAGAGGTCTCTTTATCATTATTTAAAATTTAAGTTTTTATAACTCATTAATTCATTATTAATTAACTCATTCTGATTAAAAAGATTTTAAAACGAATGTATATAGTACAAAATAGAAAAAAAATATATTTTAAAAACATGTATAAATATATCACTCACTCCTTTCAAGAACGTCATTAATCAAAAAACTCGATTTTTCTGGAGATCGTTTTTTAAGTTTAAAAATATAACCCAATGTATTAAAAATAAATATCAAGCCAATTATTGAACTATTTACTGTGCAACAGATCTTTCTAGTTAAAATTTGAAGGTTTTTTCTCCATTTGAAAAATATTTAGTATATTTAAAAAAAAAATCAAACAATACCCTTTCTTCAAAATTCAAAAACAACATTTTGTGCCCTGTAGCGGGTAAATATTAAGTTAAATTATGCTTCTTTTGCTGGGATATAGTACAATTTTCTGAGCATTCCGAAAACATGCACAACTGAAAATTGACGATTTTTGATTTATGACGTTCTTGAAATGAGTGAGCGATATATACATTAAAAGTCATCTATGTTTTAAACCTTTTTTCATACTTTTCATACGTTGTCGTCAAAAGGAAATAAAATATGACGCGGATTGTTGTCACTTCCACGAATTTTTCGATGCACCCTTGCAGGAACGTGACGCCGTGACGCGACTCCATTTTGCGTCAGTCGGGGTTGGCATTAATCAGGGGCGGTTTACTTAACAGGAAAATAAATTCAGCAGAGATGGGAAGTTATTGCCACTTGAAGACAATGGAATAATTTCACACCTGCTGTAAGGAATCGACTTAGAACTTGCGTCGGAGTTATTTATCTAACTCATAAATTCATACTTCACGAGGGCACTTTAAATATTAACTTGCAAACAAATTATTCGCTGATTTCGTTAGACTTTGTTTTATAAGCGAAAACTTTCACTAAGCATAAAGATTAGTTTGTATTTCAAAACAGGTTTCCCAAATGAAATATTTTTAAAAAAAAACAAGAAACTTGTGTTGAAATACAAACTAATCTTTAAACTTCATTTAAGTTTTCGCTAAATTACAAAGTCTAACAAAATCAGCATATATTTATTTATGTTTTTATTAAATATTTTTTTTAGCAGTCATCGAGTGAATTAATATAAGTAGTGCCTGACTTTTCTGTGTATCAGAAAAAAAAAGAAAAAAAGAATCCAGATATTTCTAGCATGTTTAATTTTATTTTGTTTTAACTAAATTAACAATGGTGAAATAACAAAATGTCTATAGATAAGTAAAAGAAATAAGAAATTATCGGGACCGACTAATCCCTCTCCATCAAAACTTAAAAATTAAAAACAAAACAAATAAAAAAATTTATATTCTTAATGTTACATAAAAAAAATCATTTTAATCATGAAAAGTTATAAACATGATGTGAATATATCTTAGTGCAAAGAAATATGATTAAAACAAAATATTTTTAATCTAATATAAAATTTTACATTGAAATGTTTGAACTGTTTGAAAACATGATTTGTTGTCTATGTCCTAGTACTAATAAATATGACTGAAACTAAATGTTATAAATATTTATATATGTATATATATATATATATATATATATATATATATATATATATATATATATATATATATATATATACATTTATATATATATATATATATATATTCATATATATATACATATATATATATATATATATATATATATATATATATATATATATATATATATATATATATATATATATATATATATATATATATATATATATATATATATATATATATATATATATATATATATATATATATATATATATATATATATATATATATATATATATATATATATATATATATATATATATACATTTATATATATGTATATATATATATATATATATATATATATATATATATATATATATATATATATATATATATATATATACATTTATATATAAATATATATATATTCATATATATATACATATATATATATATATATATATATATATATATATATATATATATATATATATATATATATATATATATATATATATATATATATATATATATATATATATATATATATATATATATATATATATATATATATATATATATATATATATATATATATATATATATATATATATATATATATATATATACATTTATATATATATACATATATATATATATATATATATATATATATATATATGTATATATATATATATATATATATATATATATATATATATATATATATATATATATATATATATATATATATATATATATATATATATATATATATATTCATATATATATACATATATATATATATATATATATATATATATATATATATATATATATATATATATATATATATATATATATATATATATATATTCATATATATATACATATATATATATATATATATATATATATATATATATATATATATATATATATATATATATATATATATATATATATATATATATATATATATATATATATAAATATATATATATATATATATATATATATATATATATATATATATATATATATATATATATATATATATATATAAAACCCTTATCCGCACCCCAATGGTGCATAGGGCACTGCTTTATATAAACGCAGTGTTATCTTGATCGTTTACACATAAAGGAAAGGTGATCAGCCCCCCGCTTCAAGACCAGTCCAGGGTAATATTGAATAAATATTACAGTGAAAAAAATCACTTAAATTTATTTGACCCCTCTGGGAATCGAACCCGGGACCTCCAGAACACTACGGAGGCGAACAAATATAACATTAAAAAATATTTTTAATGTTATATAAATTTTTTTACTTAAAATATGAAAAATTATTAATAGGGTGTGTTGATTGTGACCTAATTCTTATAAATATGACTAAAAGTAATATTTTTCATGTCATTATTGTTATTGTAAACAGGAAAATTTATAAATATGGTGTCTTGATTAGGTCCTAGTGTAAATAAATATGACTTTAACTTATTATTTTTCATGTTACATAAAATTGTTTATTAAAAACATGATAAGTTATAAACATAATGTGTTGTTTATGTCCTTTTGCAAATGAATATGATTAAAACTAAATATTTTTAATGTTACATTTTTATTTTTATATTTCAAACATGATAAATTATACACATATTTTTTTGTTCATTTTCTAGTGAAAATAAATATGACAATAAATTTTTAATTCATTTCTAGGGTATGCTAAATTCAAAACGGCGATTATGTGATTTTCTCGTAAACGTTTATGGTATAGTAAAATAATGAAATAAAATTTCGCTCTTTATGCACACTGAAAAGTGCTTTATGTTCCTATTACGTCACGTCCGTTTCAGCACCAGCTGAAAGAAAAAAGGATACAAGAGGAAATACATATAATAGGGTTCAAATCTCCGACCTGATGCATGGCCATTTTGCTGAAAGCACTTTGACCCCTTAAATCCTATGTGATGTTATTAAAAATAAATTATTCTGCAATGTCTTGGCATTAAAAAAATAAATATTTATTCCCATTCATCGTGTTCTATCATGATAAACCCTTTACTAAGAAATTATCGGGACCGACTAATCCCTCTCCATCAAAACTTAAAAATTAAAAACAAAACAAATAAAAAAATTTATATTCTTAATGTTACATAAAAAAAATCATTTTAATCATGAAAAGTTATAAACATGATGTGAATATATCTTAGTGCAAAGAAATATGATTAAAACAAAATATTTTTAATCTAATATAAAATTTTACATTGAAATGTTTGAACTGTTTGAAAACATGATTTGTTGTCTATGTCCTAGTACTAATAAATATGACTGAAACTAAATGTTATAAATATTTATATATGTATATATATATATATATATATATATATATATATATATATATATATATATATATATATATATATATATATATATATACATTTATATATATATATATATATATATTCATATATATATACATATATATATATATATATATATATATATATATATATATATATATATATATATATATATATATATATATATATATATATATATATATATATATATATATATATATATATATATATATATATATATATATATATATATATATATATATATATATATATATATATATATATTTATATATTTATATATTTAAATATTGGCAATCTTGGCATTAAAAAAATAAATATTTATTCCCATTCATCGTGTTCTATCATGATAAACCCTTTACTGCATGTGATGTGTATTTCATACACATTGTTTCTGAAAACTTTAGATGTAAAAATTAAATAAAAAATATTTTGTACGACTTTTTGAGTTTGAATATGTAAATATTACTAATTTCAATATCATCTGTTGTTCTCAAAACACGTCGTATTGACATTTATAAACTTTTGAAAAAGGGTCTTAAACAAGCATTTTAATTTGAATTTCAAAAAAATGTGTCAAGTATCATGTAAATATTATGATTAGATTAATGCAGATCATAGTCTAAGCGTAACTCAAAAGCCATAGTCTAGCGACATCATAGTCTAAACTTACCCGAATGCCATCGTCTAATAACATCAAAGTCTTTACATCATAGATAAGGCTTAATTTCTTTTGAAATTTATTTATTTTTTCAAAACATATTACATACATATGTAAGTCATATATATAATACTCCCGATGAGTAATTTCTATTTCTTATTTCGATCATCATCACGTTTTTTTCAAAAAGAATATGCCAGTTCGATAAATAATATCTCCAAAATTTAAATCGAAATATAATCAACATAGCGTTCAGGTTTTTAACATCTTAAAATTAAACATATTGTATTCAATTTGAAAGATCACCTTCAGACGGGTATTTTAAATTATGAGGAAACCTGAAGCATTAATTATAATTTGGGAAATATGGGGGTGAAAGTGTTAGCGAAACGTCCATGTAAGAAATTAATTTACATTTGGTCTGTACAATGTAATGCGAAGGTCTCGCTAAGTGGCAGCGTACGGGGATTTGCTGAAATTTTCATTACAAAGTCCACTAATGTTGCGGTCCCTTCATACATCAACAATAATCCCTAACAGCTGTACCAAATTTACCCCAATTTTATTCGCCACAACATTCAATATAAACCACCTCGTAAAACTTAAACAATATTTCATAATTGGTACTTTAACATGGCGCCTTTGAGGTAGTTGTCCGCTTCCATGGTTTTATGGTTAGCGTGTTTTGCTACCGTGCTAGAGGTCCCGGGTTCAATTCCCGGGAGGTGAAAATAAAAATAATATCAGTGATTTTACACTATAATTTTTATTAAAATTAGCCTGGACTGGTCCCTGAAACGCAGGAGTAATCTCCTTACCTTCATGTAATTAACGATCAAAATAACACTGATGCAGTGCCCTATGCACTATTGGGTGCGGATAAGTTAACCCTTATCATTTTTAAAGAAGATGAAAAGGCACGTCATTGTCTACGCACAGGCGAGCTTTTTGGTGATAGATTAATTGACAAAAAAATCTATAAGTTTTAAACATATTTTAATCTTATATTATTTATTGATTCGGCATTAACTTTGTGGAATTACATGATTATTTTATTGAAATTAAACACTTGAATATACCACTTTAATGAGTTTTATTTATATTTACGACTAGTTTCGAAAAACAAACAGATGTTTTCATCTACTAGTGAAAAGTAAATACATATTTTACTATTCAACTTAATTATTTTTATAATCGAAGTTCAAATTTCTATACACACACATATACATGTGTGTGTGTGAATATATATTTGTGTTAATATATTTATTAATTTATATATATATATATATATATATATATATATATATATATATATATATATATATATATATATATATATATAAATATATATATTTATATATATATATATATATATATATGATATATATATATATATATATATATATATATATATATATATATATATATATATATATATATATATATATATATATATATATATATATATATATATATATATATATAATAAGATAATCAGGAATCTAATCATTCTTAAAAACAGGAAAAGAAGAATAATCAGAAGAAATTTCATTCATGTTTTTACAATGAAAAAATGACTTTTAAACTTAAAAAAAAAGCTTGAAAGTCATTTAAGAATTTTCACATTTAATTCCTCATAAACAATATGACGTTGAAAGCTTTTCCCCGAAATTCATTTTGAATATCAATCAAAATATGCAAAACACATAAAGCCATCCATCAAACATAAAGTTTTTTTACGTAATACTACAGTCTAGCATTTTTTAGAACAATGTTGAAACTTTTTACCAAATTCCGTGAAAGTTTTATATATCAAATGATAATTTAGGAACCTCCAATTTTCAACTTGTGATACTCCAAGTTGCCCTATCATTCCACACTTTGTTGAAGCAAATCTAACATTGAACATGTATCGTTAAGTTATGTTTTACGAACAGAAATATTAAAGTTTTTTGTTCAACTTCCAAAAAAAGATAAAAATAGCATAATTGATGAATAATTCTTTTCTAAAATGATTAAGGAAACACTTGTTTTTATAACACTTGAAAAAGTGGTGTAAAAACAAGTGTTTCCGTAATCATTTTAACATGTCGCTCACTCCTTTCAAGAACGTCATAAATCAAAAAACTTGATTTTTCAGGAGAACGTTTTTAAAGTTTAAAAATATAACACAATGTATTAAAAATAAATATCAAGCCACGTATTGAACTTTTTACTGTGCTACAGATCTTTTTAGGTAAAATCTGAAGGTTTTTTTCCATTTGAAAAATATTTATTATAATTGAAAAAATAATTAAACAATACGTTTCCTTCAAAATGCAAAAACAACATTTTCGGCCCAGTAGCGGGTAAATATTAAGTTAAAAATATGCCTCTTTTGCTGGGATATAGTACATTTTCCGGGCATTCCGAAAACATGCACAACTCAAAATTGACGATTTTTGATTTATGACGTTCTTGAAAGGAGTGAGCGATGTCTTACCACAAAGTAAATGCCGAAACAATAAATAATTTTTTTTAAATCTAGTTTTTCAAATCGACACTTTTCGTAATATCTAGATCTAGGCTACCCTTGCTTCTAGCTTTTAGATTTGTCATACTCTCCTTATCATTCATCGTTTACTTTTTTCTGTACATCTTTAAAACACTACTTCACGGTTACCGGTTTAGAAATAACTATTTAACAACTATTCAACTACTCAATCCAGAAACTGGTAGTCATGATGTGTTTAAAAGTGTTTTGTAGACTACGATACAAATAAATGTGTCTTAATTTGACCTAATGATGGAATGGTAGTCATGAAATAGTGTATTGAAGTGGTATTACACAATGCGAATGATTAATTATAAGGAGAATATCTTATTACCATACCAAAAAGTTTACAATGCTTTTCATATACAAAACATGTACATAGATTTGTAGCTTTCTATCTATGTATCTAGCTATCTAGGAATGTATCTATCTACATTTGTATCTAGCAATGCAACTTTCTATCTATGTATCTAGCTATTTTAGCTATCTAGCTATGAACCTATCTATGGATCTACTTATGTATCTTGCTACGTAGATATCTATGTATCTAGCTATTCTAGCTATATCTTTGTATCTAGCTATTCTAGCTTAGCTGTGAACCTATATATGGATCTATTTATGTATCTTGCTACGTAGGTATCTATCTATCTACCTGGCCAGCTATTCTAGCTATGTAGCTATAAAGCTAACTAGCTATGCATCTAACTATGTAGCTATCTATTCAATCTATCTAACTTTTCTAGCTATGTGGCTTTTAAGCTTTATCCGTGCTTTTAAAGTAGTTTTTAACAATCTGTGAAAAGGGGAAAATTGTCCACTTCCTCCACCACAAATAAATAAATCCGCCCTCGAAATACAACTTTAATTATTTACCCTAACGGTTTTCGTCCCTTTACACACAGTGACGATATGCCTTAGCTTTTCAATATTCTATATACATATTTCCTGACGTGTCCAGAACATTTTTGTACTTAATGTCACACTTCAAAATAAAGCAAGCCAGCAGAAACCCCACTCGATATTAAGGTATTCTCAAACACGACTTAGTGACCTTGCGTATAGAGACCGAGGTATATCCCCGTTAGTCGCGCCACAAAATTCATTATATATTTCTTACGTCTCTTTGTACTCGTATAATAAAGATCAAAATGTAATAATCTCTCAGATGTGGTGTTTATTTACCATAATATTTTTTTTTAATTGAAGGTTTTATTACGATTTAATATTTCTGCACTCTTTATATTATGTTTATATTTTTAGCCAAAACAAAAAAAAAACACTCAAAACATGTGTGTGTGTGCTGAAACGAATATACCACTCGCGCTACAGTGTCGGGGTTACGTCATGAGTGGCCTGTATCCATTTTTATCACATGTTTTATTTTTATCATCTTGCGCTCTTTTATGTGAATTTACGATATTATTTTATTTTATGAAAATAAAATTATTGTGATAGACATAACGATTTTTTTATTTTAAATTAATTCCGTCAAAATGTTACTTATTTTTACTGAACCAAAAAATGGCTGGCTTTTCCGTTTGCAAAATTCAGTACATATAAGGCTTTTGCTGAATATGCTTCAAGGAATCGATTCCCATGTATCGATGAGCAAAGCCCCTAAATTTGCCTGAGGCGTAATAGGCAGCCGTTTGAAGGCCTGATCCGTCACACAGAAGCCTTATGACTGCTCCCTTTGATATTATCGCTTGAAGTTTTAATATTTTTAGAAACCCTCAATATAAAGGGTGGTTTCTTGGTAAAGGCAGGAAGTATAGGCAACTAACCCACGCGTCGATAAGGCGTACTCAGGATGCCGATATCAAAATATCTTCCTAATATCCTGGAGATGTTTAAATAATAAATTATTATTTATGATTGAAAATTTACCACCCACAACTTTTTGATCTCATTAATACTTCAAAAATCCAGACGAGCTTTTGTGAGGTTGGAAGAGGCAATAGTATTTTTGGTCCAGATTAAGTTTTCAATGTTAAAAAGTTTTTTTTTAATATTTTTGAGCTAGAAATACGCTATACGAAACGAAATTAGAAATTTGATTGACGTAATGAGCTTTAAGTTTTTGATGCTAAATTATCAAATTTATTAGGAACTAGAAATTAACAACATTTTGAGTTTGTCCAAATACTTGTTCACAAAATCTGGATTGTCTCCAATTATAGGAGTTACATTCATATTATTTTTTTACATCTCATCAAAGAATCTAACCATTATTGACATCAAAGAATTCTACCCATTATTGACAACCACACTACTCATATTCTTCTGCATCTTTGATGAGATGTTAAAAAATAATATGAAAATAACTCCTGTATTTGGAGATAATCCAGATTTTGTGAACAAGTATTTGGACACACTCAAAATGTTGTAAATAAATTATGTGGTCAAATTATAAGCTTAAATAATAAAAATGAAAATGATATTATCTGGCGTTTCTCATGTGTGTGATTATATCCGGGATTCGGACCTCACATACTAATAAAAGAGTTTTTGCTCAATAAAAAGCTTCTTCTCATCTCACCAATAGATGTCTCTAGTGAAATTATAGTGATTCACAAATAATGTTTCAAAATTGGTTCATATATATAGAACTTCCAAGAAATTGAATATCAATAATTGTGAAATTGTTACGGTCTGAGATTTATACAAAACTATCTTTACTTTATCACTCCTCTTAACATTCATCGTTCATTTTGTGTAATACCACTTTAATAAATACTAATTCGTGACTACCGGTTTCGGACTAATCATTCCATCACCAGGTCATTAAAATGAAATTGTTACTGTCTGACATTTATACGAAAATTTAATTTTGAAAGTGAGAAAGAAGACAAATGAATGACAATGGGAGTATTTTTTTTAAATGCACTTGAAGTTAAATTTAGTTAGTTTTTTTTATGGATAAGCCTTTATTAATTGCTTTACTTATTTCTAATTTTTCTATACCAAACAAAGACCAGTTTTATTTGCATGTAAAATTTCTATACCCGCTGATTTATTAAAATTATGGTCCTCAGATATAATATACAACCCTTGTCTGCACCCCAATGATGCATAAAGTACTGCATATAAACGCAGTGTTATCTCGATCATTAACACACGAAGGAAAGGTGATCAGTCCCCCGCTTAAGGTACCAGCCCCAGGGTGATATTGAATAAATATTAGAGTGAAAAAATAAATCACTTATATTCTTTTGACCCCCCTAGAAATTGAACCTGGGACCTCACCTGGGACAGAATGGTAGCCGAGCTCGCTGACCATTACAATATGGAGGCGGACCAAATATACTTTTACTTTACTTACTTTTTTTTTTTAAATAAATATTTGTGTTTTTATTATTTACACAAATATTTCAATTTCATATTATTTCTGTGAGCCTAAGCGGCTCATTATTAGAAATAGGTATCAAATTGTGGTAGAGTGAGTTCTAACCGAGAAACTCTGACTTAAGAGTACGCGACACTAACCACGGGACCACAACCCGAAACTTTACTTTTAATTTTTGTAAAATCGATATTTCATTCGGTTTATTAATTCGCTAACTATGGTATTCGGTTCACATGTCTACAACTACAGCCCAACCAATCAAATTTATACCATTTGGTTATTACTTCCGTACGAGATAGAACCTTTCATACGGATTGACATGGTTTGAAAACCCATTTTTGGATTAAATTCGTCTTCGGCGTGTAAAATTAGATTTTCTGGTCCGCTGAAATTACAGACATGTTTGTAAACTACATATGTAGATCCTAGCGTACTTTTACAAAAACATATACCTATTTAAATAACATTTTTTGAATTCCTTAAAACGATTGAATTATTTAGTAACCAATAATTTTTATTTTATGTATTACTTGTTAATTCAAGCATAATTTTTTTGAGTGTACAAGGTGGTATTTTATTGTTAAAAAACACATAAAACTAATATTGTGACAAGTATTTCGCCTTTTTATGGCATGTAGATCCTAACGTTCTTTTACAAAAACATATACTTATTTAAATAAATAAATTGAATTCCTTAAAACGATTGAATTATTTAGTAACCAACAATTTATAATTTATGTATTACTTATTAAATCAAGCAATTTTTTTAGTCTACTAAGTTGTATTTTATTATTTATTGATTTGGCGTTTAATTTGTAGAACTCCATTTTAATTTATGTATAAATTTTTAAATTATTGCTGCACATGTTAAAACTGTCACTTAGAATTGTATAGCTACATAAGGACCGTCTGTCCATTTGATCTTCACATTCGTTTGAAAATTACATAACTAGGCGAAACAATTGTCACGATATTCATTTTTATGTGTTTTTGTTAATAAAATACAACTTAGTAGACTCAAAAAAGTTGTGTTTTATTTAAAAATTAATATAAAAATTGTATTTTATTTACAAAAAACACATAAAAAAATATTGTGACAATTATTTCGCCTAGTTATGGCATTTTCAAACGTTTGAAAATGCCATAACTAGGCGAAACAACTGTCACAATATTATTTTTTTTGTGTTTTTTTATTGACTCAAAAAATCTGTGTTTGATTAATCAATTAATACATAGATTAAAATAGAGTTCTACAAATTAAACGCCAAATCAATAAATCCTTTATAGTTATTTTAATAAAAGTGAAGAAGAATATAGAAGTTATTGATTAATATGGCTTACGACCTGTAGTTGACTGATTTAGGTGATTACTTTTGAAACTGTGTTTTATTAACCATTCTTATCATGATTGACAAATGATAGTACGTACTCATATTTCGGATGTTGTATTCATACTTAAACTGAAAAGATTAAAAATATAATTTTTTTTATTTGGTTCAGATCTTGCATAAAAATAAAAGGGTCCCTGCCAAATAAAATTCTTCGAAATCCAATCAAAGATGGCTGTTTTGGACTCAATCTAAGAATGTCATGAGATTGAATATATTTGTAATAATAGATTAATATTATCCACTGACACTTCGTGATGGAATTACATTTTAATATATTATTAGATTAAAACCAATATTTGTAGCTTTTCCACTTTATTTTTATTTGACCAGCGACCGGGTTTCGTCGTTACCGACATCATCAGACTGGTCTGATGATGTCGGTAACGACGAAACCTGGTCGCTGGTCAAATACAAATAAAGTGAAAAAGCTAAAAATATTGGTTTTAATCTAATAATATATATTTGTATTACTTTTGCGACAAAAAATTGAGTAGTTTGGTTGTCAATCGTGGATAGAATGGTGAATGTTACACGTGTGTAAAGTGATTTAATCAGTCTTTGAAATATCGTAAGCCCTGTAAATACCCAGACTTCAAAACTCTTCTTCATCTATGTTTTGAAGTCAACAACAATTTTCTACTTCAACACAGATTTTCAATACCTAAAAAAAAAAACATTTGTATAATACCACTTAAGGAATTTTATTTCATCACACAGTTTCGAAAACAGATGTTTTCATTTACAGGTGAAAAGTAAAACCAAACTAGTCATATGTAATGAAATAAAACTTATTTGGTGGTACTATTATATAAGTGTTTTTTTTTTTTAATAATCAACATATCATTCCACAAAATTAATGCCAAATCAATAAATAAAACAGAATTTTCAAAACATTTTATAAAATGAGTATTCATAATAAAAGATTTTAATATTAAGTGTTCTAAAGATACAAAATAAGGAAGCATTCGAGGTTGATCGTTATAATAAACGCCCATTCAGCCTTTTTCTTCCTTCATCAAAATCTTTTGTCTGATTCGATAATCACATTTTGTATCTGGAACCATTTCTCGAGCTTTCTTCGGCCTATCGATTTCACCAATTGGCCTCGAAGCCTCCCTCTATTTGTCGATGGGTTGAAATCTTTAGGGGTTGTGTTTGCTCTTGTTTTAGCAGAAAGGAGGAGAAACATGGAGAGGCAATCCATCTCGACAAAGGGAATAACATGTTGATCTCTATAGGATCCTGCAGGATATCTCCGAGTGTTTGCTTTCGGTGGCAACTGCTTTAAAACCTACTTTTATTCCTTTTTTTCGCAAACTAAAATAAACGTGGGATAAAACAAATATGTAAAGAAAAATGGAGAAAATTAAAATAAACTTCGTAACTTGAAAAACCTGATAAAAATAATTGAATTATTTGTAAATAAGCTAAATTATTTGTAAATAAATTGTATATTTCGTATATATAAATTGTATATTATGTATATTTCGTAATGGTCAGCACGCTCGGCTACCGTTCTGGAGGTCCCGGGTTCGATTCCCAGGGGGGTCAAATAAATATAAGTGATTTTTTCACTGTAATATTTATTCAATATTACCCTGGAATGGTACCTGAAGCGGAGAGCTGATCACCTTTCCTTCATATGTAAACGATCAATTTAACACTGCGTTTATATGAAGCAGTGCCCTATGCACCATTGGGGTGCGGATAAGGGTTTTACATTATATAATATAATACTTTCCTTATTTTTTTTAAGAATATATGGTGAACTAAATACACATATACAAAACCGTCTAAATAAATAACCATCATGCTGCCTTTCTACAGTGGTAGATTGAGAGAATAGAACGCCAACCAATCTCTCTTCGCAAACAATTTTCATCTATTCCACATACATACATCTCCTCATACTTACCCGCCGATTATTCTGACTCCTGACCTGACCACATTCAAGTATTTGAAATACTTGATAATGTCATGTTTTCCTCGGTCCTCTTCTGCATCTATTTCCAATTACATTCACCTCATAAATGTATTTAACTGTTCTTTTCATACACACACATACATCCACACATAAACATACACAAATATGATTAAATGAAACCGGTCTTCACATATTATTTATATACTAAAAGCAAGCATAAATACGTAAAAATTTAAAAGAAAATGTTTTGGAGATAAGAATGGTTTTAATATAAAAGATAATTCTTGAGTTATTTTGAAAATAATACAATTTTTTACTATTTTAAAATCCATAATATTCTTGCATTCCCCATAAACTTTATTTTCTATTTTCCCCGAACGTTATTATTATCTTGGACGCTTTATAAGGGATAAGGTTTCCCGTAATGTTTACAAAAATATCGACAAAAACGCGCCGAGAAGGGGAGGATTAAGCGGAAGACAAATAGATGAGTAGGGTAGAGGCGGGGAAGCCTTTTAGGAAATATTTACGGCAGAAAAATATGTGCGGTAATCTACAGGAAACACCCCTTACCCGCAAAGGGTTGACGACCCGAATTAAAAGATTATGAGTAAGGTTCTCAGGTGCTGGGACTCTAAAACACTCACTCAAGGTGTGGGGAAATTTGTAAAAATTAATCGCGATGAAGCGTTTTATTCAAACCTTTTCATCACATTTTTTAAGAATCTGTCGTATTTGAGCAATATGGCTTTTGTCATTCATACATATCGCTCACTCCTTTCAAGAATGTCATAAATCAAAAATCGTCAATTTTCAGATATGCATGTTTTCGGAATGCTCAGAAAATGTACTATATCACAACAAAAGAAGCATATTTTTAACTTAATATTTACCCGCTACAGGGCAGAAAGTGTTGTTTTTCATTTTGAAGAAAAAGTATTGTATACTTAATTATTTAACTAGTTTAATGGCTCTTGAGAGGCATTTGAAGTACATGCCCTAGCCAACTGATTCGTCTTGACACCAAGCCTTCGAACATGCTAGAACATAAAATGCCATACCCTCTTCTACATAGTGGAACCGACGATCTGTTGATCACGGTAACCAGTCCAGTTTTTTTATGAGGGTTTTACTTGGTTCAAGCAATGATCAAATGCTGAAAAGTTCCTGATTTACCCACACTAGTTAATCCTTCTGTTCCCAACACAGATTACAGTAAAACATATTTCAAATTGAGGAAATAAAAATCCACTGTTTGATCATTATCATTATTATGATTTATGATTAATAATCAAGGTAAACAAAAAATGCAACGCCCATCTACGCAACATATCGCTCACTCCTTTCAATGTCATATATCAAAAAACTAGATTTTTCAGAAGATCGTTTTTAAAGTTTAAAAACATAATAAAAGTTATAAAAAAATAAATATGAAACCCACTTATCAAACTGTGCAACATATTTTTTTTTACAAAATTAAAAGCCTTAATTTTTTTTCGCCATTTGAAAAATATTTAGTATATTTAAAAAAAAATATTTAAATAATACCTTTTCTTCAAAATGCAAAAACAACACTTTCTACCCCGTAGCGGGTAAATATTAAGTTAAAAATATGCCACTTTTGTTGGGATATAATACATTTACTGGGCATTCCGAAAACTTGCATAACAGAAAATTTACGATTTTTGATATATGACGTTGTTGAAAGGAGTGAGCGATATCTCAAAAGCCTCCAGCTGCTTCCGTTCCTCCTGCACGATAGTCCACGTTTCGCTACCATACAACAGTATATTTATGCTATTTTTTTTTAACAAGTTTCAGTAAAACCTTTTTTTATAATCTAGATTAAAACATAATATAATTAGAACAAATTTCACATGACGATGAGCACGGAGGTTAGGTAAGGATTGGTTAGATTAATTTCTGAGGTTAATTATCAACCTGCCTCTGAGGGGAAACGTTAGTGCGTCGGCAAGTTAGTTCATTAAAACTTGCGTTATTTCAAAACCATTAACTTACTTGGGGAAGATAGTATATTTTCACTAAAAACTAGTATTAACATGTGTACATGTCAACATTTAATCATCCCCGAGGGATACTCAATTTACTGAGAAATATAATATTATGTAGCTTGGGATTTTAGTAGATTTTCCTTTTGACTAAAGGTTATTTTAAAATATATTTATTTTGAAAAAATCATTTTTTTTGGAAATCCGCCCCCGTAGTGTAATGGTCAGCATACTCGCCTACCGTTCTGAAGGTCCCGAGTTCGATTCCCAGAGGGGGTTTAATAAATATAAGTGATTTTTTCACTCTAATATTTATTCAATATTACACTGGACTGGTACCTGAAGTGTAGGGCTGATCACCTTTCCTTCATGTGTAATCGATCGAGATAACACTGCGTTTATATGAAGCAGTGCCCTATGCACCATTGGGGTGCGGTAAGGGATTTATTATTTATTATTATTTAGAAATACACAAAACTTGATTTTTAATTTAATTGCAGCTTACGATTATTTTATTCACAACATTTTGAGTGTGTCCAAATACTTGTTCTCAAATCAGGATTTTTCCACATATGAGTTAGGCATTTTTTTACATTTTGTCTTCTCATCTTAAATAAGATAAATTAGAACATGGAAATTAGAGTTTTTGACCAGTCGTAGGCAAATTAGGTGCTCACTTTACTTACGTGTAATAATCAAGATGTATGCAAGTATGCAAGATCCTTAACGGTTTAATATGTTATACAAGGAGAGAGGCTGGAACGTATGATGTAGTGTGGTTGTCAATCATTGGTAGAATGCTTAATATTGCACGAGTGGAAAGCGATCATATAACTAGCCTGTGACTGGCCGTAAGCCATCTAAATGCCCAGACTTCCATTTTCTTTCTCATCTGCGTTGAGATGTCAAAAAATCAATAATAACCCTAATATATGTAGAAAACCCAGATTCGTTAGTAAGTATTTGAACACACTTAAAATAGTGACATAAACTAATATATCTTATCTTAATATCGTATAAATGGGACGTGAATATATTTTACAAACCCTCGTATGTAAACGACTATCTTTCAAACAATATACAAGGGTGAACACTTGCTATTTCAGACGGCAAATTGTCACTCTAAAGTAACCCCGGGCTACGTGTTTTAGTGTTTCAGGGGTGACAATGTATCCCCTGCTTACATTTGCACATTTATGATGTTACATTAACGGGTGAATCATTACCGTCAGATTTAACTCCCCGAAGGACTATTCAGGCGAAATATGTTTTGATATTTCTTTAGAATTTATTTAAAAATATTTTTAATATCTAGTGAGCGGGATAACAAAATAAGTCTTGGCACGATCAGATCAATCAAAACCTATTATCTGGTTTTGTTTATTATATGGTATCTATAATAATACAATCTTTGTAAAATTCAATTAATCTACTAATCTACTAGAATGGTATACAGCCACTAGTAAACCCATTTACAGTGAAAATTAGGTACCTGTTTTAAATTATTTCCTAATATTCAAAGTGTAATATATAATACATACATTATGGCTCTATGGATTCGAAACTTCCAGAAACTTTCAAATACGATTCTACGTATACTGTAAAATTATTAAAGAATAAAACATTAATCGTTTTCTGAAAGTTCTTTTGTTAATTTTATACGATTAAAATTTTCAGGAGTTTTAGTTTTTCACATCAATTGTGTTTTCACAAGATCACTCGAGTTTTTCAGGTATAATTACAAAGTAAATAGTTGTTCGAATGCTGAATTTTATTTTGAAAATGTAATTAATTAAGAGGATTGAAATTTGCCATGAAAAGTAACATAAAATAAAAAATTATAATGAAAATAAAAATAAAATATGTTTAGTTTTATCACTAAAGAAATTATAACCGCAGTTCTAGCATGAGGTTCAGGAAGAAGGATGGATACTTGAGTTTATATAAATTATTAATAAATTATATATCAAATATAAAAATCTGAAATGATAATATATTTTAATGGAATAATCCGCAGTTGTAGGTAGTCTAGTCGGCAGGTAGAATAGGGGAGGCAAATATAAAAAAATGTGTCATTAGCACCCAGACCAATTGAAAACAAATACTTCTTGAATTTATTTTACAGCTGACGGCATTCGAACCGGCGACGACGCCAGATTAGCAGTCGAGCATCTAAACAGCTACACCACAAGGACCATATATATATATATATGTATATATATATATATATATATATATATATATATATATATATATATATATATATATATGTAATAAAATAACTAGGTACCTACCTATACATTTTATTAAGCACTTACAAATAGTACCTACACAAATCAGTTCTACCAATAGATGTCGCATGCGTCGCTCAGAATAAAACAAAAGACTTCCGATAATATTATTAACTGTCAGAATCAGATAGATAGATAGATAGATAGATATAAAAATTATTATAAAGATAAATTAAGAATAAACTTTAATTATAAACTTTAATTACAAAGCAACACATTGTTTATTTTATTATTATACACCCACTTTACATATTATTTACACTTAATTTTCAAAAGGAAAATATTACCACGTTATAAAACGACAATTTTGTTAATTGGAAATGGATTATGAAACATTAGATGTATTAAAACAATTACTACAATATGTTCGGAGTGAGAGAGAAAAATTAGAAGATGATCAAAGAAAACGATTAGAAGATAAACAAAGAAGATGTGGAAATCTAAGAACTAGTGATAAAATTAAAGATAAAAGTCCATGTAAGATTTGTGAAAATTTAAATAAGGGAACTCGATATCACCCTGAAGCAACGTGCTGGTTTAAAACAAAGGAGGATGATAAGATTAATAATAAAAATGAAGATTTACAAATTACAAAGAAACAGTGCTTGAAGAATGAAAATAAAAATAATGTGGAAAAAATTTCTACAAAATATAAAATAAAATATACTCCAGAAAAGAAGAATTTCGAAGCAGATTGTGTGAGCAGGAATCCAGTATTAGAATCGAAGGAAAATGCAGATGAACAATTAAAAGTTGTAAATTTGGTTAAATTAGAAGATAATTTAAAAGATCAGAATAAAAATAAAGACATACAAATAACACAGAAACAGTGCTTGAAAAATGAAAATAAAAATAAAGTAGAAAAAACTTCTACGAAAGATAAAATAAAATATTCTCCAGGAAAGAAGAATTTAGAAGTAGATTGTCTAAGCAGGAATCCAGTTTTAGAATCGAATGAAAATGCAGATGAACAATTAAAAGTTGTACATTTGGTTATATTAGAAGATACTTTAAGAGATCTGAATAAAAATGAAGGAATTCAAAAGAAAAAAACAAATGGATTGAAAAAAATTGTGTCTACTTTAAAAGGGTCAAGAAGAAAAAAAAATACAAAAAAAAGAAAGAAAAAAAAAAACGGAACAAAAGAAAAAAAAAGAGAGAAAGAAAAAAAACAAGAAAGAAAAAAAAAGAAAGAAAAAAAAGAAGGAAAAAAGAAAGAAAGAAAAAAAAAGAAAAAAAACTATCATATCACTAAACTTATACCAGTCCCTTCACTACAAGAAGATGATCCGGAGGACGAGTGAAAATTTTACTATGAATTTTCATCCCCAAGGGGGGAGATGTAATAAAATAACTAGGTACCTACCTATACATTTTATTAAGTACTTACAAATAGTACCTACACAAATCAGTTCTACCAATAGATGTCGCATGCGTCGCTCAGAATAAAACAAAAGACTTCCGATAATATTATTAACTGTCAGAATCAGATAGATAGATAGATAGATAGATATAAAAATTATTATAAAGATAAATTAAGAATAAACTTTAATTATAAACTTTAATTACAAAGCAACACATTGTTTATTTTATTATTATACACCCACTTTACATATTATTTACACTTAATTTTCAAAAGGAAAATATTACCACGTTATAAAACGACAATTTTGTTAATTGGAAATGGATTATGAAACATTAGATGTATTAAAACAATTACTACAATATGTTCGGAGTGAGAGAGAAAAATTAGAAGATGATCAAAGAAAACGATTAGAAGATAAACAAAGAAGATGTGGAAATCTAAGAACTAGTGATAAAATTAAAGATAAAAGTCCATGTAAGATTTGTGAAAATTTAAATAAGGGAACTCGATATCACCCTGAAGCAACGTGCTGGTTTAAAACAAAGGAGGATGATAAGATTAATAATAAAAATGAAGATTTACAAATTACAAAGAAACAGTGCTTGAAGAATGAAAATAAAAATAATGTGGAAAAAATTTCTACAAAATATAAAATAAAATATACTCCAGAAAAGAAGAATTTCGAAGCAGATTGTGTGAGCAGGAATCCAGTATTAGAATCGAAGGAAAATGCAGATGAACAATTAAAAGTTGTAAATTTGGTTAAATTAGAAGATAATTTAAAAGATCAGAATAAAAATAAAGACATACAAATAACACAGAAACAGTGCTTGAAAAATGAAAATAAAAATAAAGTAGAAAAAACTTCTACGAAAGATAAAATAAAATATTCTCCAGGAAAGAAGAATTTAGAAGTAGATTGTCTAAGCAGGAATCCAGTTTTAGAATCGAATGAAAATGCAGATGAACAATTAAAAGTTGTACATTTGGTTATATTAGAAGATACTTTAAGAGATCTGAATAAAAATGAAGGAATTCAAAAGAAAAAAACAAATGGATTGAAAAAAATTGTGTCTACTTTAAAAGGGTCAAGAAGAAAAAAAAATACAAAAAAAAGAAAGAAAAAAAAAAACGGAACAAAAGAAAAAAAAAGAGAGAAAGAAAAAAAACAAGAAAGAAAAAAAAAAGAAAGAAAAAAAAGAAGGAAAAAAGAAAGAAAGAAAAAAAAAGAAAAAAAACTATCATATCACTAAACTTATACCAGTCCCTTCACTACAAGAAGATGATCCGGAGGACGAGTGAAAATTTTACTATGAATTTTCATCCCCAAGGGGGGAGATGTAATAAAATAACTAGGTACCTACCTATACATTTTATTAAGTACTTACAAATAGTACCTACACAAATCAGTTCTACCAATAGATGTCGCATGCGTCGCTCAGAATAAAACAAAAGACTTCCGATAATATTATTAACTGTCAGAATCAGATAGATAGATAGATAGATAGATATAAAAATTATTATAAAGATAAATTAAGAATAAACTTTAATTATAAACTTTAATTACAAAGCAACACATTGTTTATTTTATTATTATACACCCACTTTACATATTATTTACACTTAATTTTCAAAAGGAAAATATTACCACGTTATATATATATATATATATATATATATATATATATATATATATATATATGTATATATATATATATATATTTATATATATATATATAAATATATATATATATATATATATATGTATATATATATATATATATATATATATATATATATATATATATATATATATATATATATATATATATATATATATATATATATATATATATATATATATATATATATATATATATATATATATATATATATATCGTAGTCATGCAGGAGAAAGTGACCAACTGCAGTTTTTACGAAAAGGTGATTATTAACTATTTGACATCTTACTACTTAATACTGCTTGAAAAAAATCCCAGAGCGATTTTAAACTTGGAAGTATAATATTTTGACTTGTAAAAAATGACTAACTGTATTGATGTTTTTTTTCTTTACAAGCAAAAGTGACCAAGTGACAGTTGGACATTATTGCTTGTTGTAACGCCATTTTTTTTCTGTGTATTTGTTTTTGATATATTCTGACTCTAAGGAAGAAGGATCGTTAGATGTTTAAGGGGAAAAGATTTTCGGAGTTGCATTATAAATATCTTTGGTAGAATCAGTTTTAGAAAATTTTCTGATTTTGTTGGGGAGGATTGGAGACGAGGGTAATGAGAGTTGGAAGAAGATGTAGAGGGGATGTCGGAAGGCTCCTTACGTCGTGTTTTAATTCTTTCCATACTTATTCAGATATAATCCAATGAATGTATAGAAAGAAAAATATATATATAAACGAAAAATATTATATGCAACTAAAAAATATTATTGTTGCAACTCTTACCATTACTACTAAGAAAATAAGAAAGTACAAAATTTAAGAATCAAAATAATAAAATAAACATTGATTTGGCTTATCTGAGAAGTATTCCTTAATCAGCAACCATTAAACCATAAAAAAACTTATAAAATAACCAAAAAAACTCAAAATATGACAAAATTATTGGAGCTATATAATAGATGAACTAACAAACACAACTGTAAAAGTCAAGTGATATATATGTATATATACACACATTTAACCTTTGATAAATAAGTTTTAATGAAGGTTTTATTTGGAAAAGGCAAGTTTTTTTTTATTTCATTTGACACAGTGACTGCCGAATGAATTAATGAAATATTTTCTAATATTATTTGTAATAAAACTCTACACATATTAATAGAATCTATTTTCAGAATTCTGTTTAAAAAAATATAATAAAAAACCTCGATAATTTGAAAGGGACTGTCCTAAATATCGTTCGAATGTATAACTATGAGAAACGATAGAAATGTGAAATAAAACGGTCGTTTTATTTTTAAAACATTTTTTCCAGACATTTAATATGACAGCGCGTTAAAGTGATGTGTTTTCTAAATGTGATATTTTTGTGGTATGAAATATCCTTTTATTCAAGACCAACATTAAATTTTCCTACAACCCTGTTCGCTTTCTTTCCTTAGATATCAAAATATATATATTAAACTTTATATTACGACACGGCTTTGACGTTTTCTGATTATATTAAACTCAAAGCGAGATATTATTGGATTATGTATAAGTATTTAGAATTTTATACATCATTGCATGGCTAAATAATCCATTGCTGACATTACTAGTCTGTTGATGTCAGTAAGGACAAAACCCAGTCACTGGTTAAATAAAATTAAAAATGGAAATTATATAAACGATTACTTATTTTGAAATTATAGAAAATGTAATAATACTAAACGTTTATTTTTCATATTATTTTTTGACATCTCATCAAATATGAAGAAGAATATGGAAGTCTGGGCATTTACGGGGCTGACGACCGTCATACGGTGGTTTAAGTGATCACTTTACACACGTGTAACATTCACCAATTCTACCCATTATTGACAACCACACTACTCAAATTCTTGGAAGTTCTATATATTTGAACAAATCAGACCTCCATATTATTCTTTGATGAGATGTCAAAAAATAATATGAAAAATAACTCCTTTAATTGGAGATAATCCAAATTTGTGAACAGGTATTTGGACACACTCTAAATGTTGTAAACACATATTTATTTATTTATGTATTTATATCATCATATAGTATGTATAATTACAAATACAATACTACAATAAATTAATTCTATTAACTGATTTGGCAGTCACTTTTGTGGTAAAATCTATCCATTTTTAATTTAAGTTATAGTTATAAATTAGTAAATACCACTATTAATAATTTTTTTATTTTTTAAAAATTTCTTCTTAAAACTAGATATTATATATCTCGAGCTCTATCATCCAAACAATCTATTCAATAGAGGTATTTAAACTATAATTTACCGTTACCGAGTTTTTCCCGTGCCGAGGGCACATTTTACAATGTTTATTTATAATGATTAAAGAAAACACTTCGTTTTTTACCACTTGAGTTTTATTATAGACTACATGTTTCTGAAGTTAAACTTCCATCATTCAGGTCTGTATAATAACTAAAATATAAAATATAAAATTTTTCTATAAATAAGGAGAGGGGAAAGTAAGAGGAAGGGGTAAGTAAAGAAACGGATTTATATTATCCACTGACACTTCGTGATGGAATTGCATTTTTAATTTATTATTAGATTAAAACCAATATTTTTAGCTTTTCCACTTTTTTATTTGACCAGCGACCGGGTTTCGTCGTTACCGACATCATCAGACTGGTGGTGATGATGTCGGTAACGTTCACCAGTCTGATGATGTCGTCCCCAGTCTGATGATCATCACCAGTCATCACCAGTCTGATGACGTCGGTAACGACGAAACCCGGTCGCTGGTCAAATAAAAAAGTGGAAAAGCTAAAAATATTGGTTTTAATCTAATAATAAATCAAGGAACGGAGTTTGAAAACAAAGGAAAAATGGAAAGCAATGGCGAAGAATTTTGAAACAATATATTATTTAATAAATTATTATTAGAATTCAGGTTTTTTTGTATTTCTAAATTTTCAAGATAATTTAATTTGGCCTTTATATGGAACAATGTGTAATAATTTTAATTTATGGGAGTGAAATGAGTGATTGGTATCTATTATATGATTTGCAAATTCCGAAAAATAATTACTAACAAGACCGCTATGATGTTCTTTAATTCTAATCTTTAAATTTCTCGCAGTTTGGCCAATATATTTTCTATCACAATCTCCACACGAAATTTCATAAAGACCACTTTTTTGTAATAAATCAATTTTAGATTTTGAGTTATCGAGGATTTTATGTAAATTATTATTTGTATAATATGCAGGTTGGATATGGGAGGGTAAGATTTTCGAAATATTTTTAGTTATTGAACCCGTATATAAAATTTTTCGCCAAGATTTATTTTTTATTGAATTATTATTATTAGGAACTGAATCTATGTATTTTTTAATTAAATTATTTTTAATTTTATTTTTTAACATTTTATCTATTAGCGCGCTATTATACCCGTTGTTTTTTGCTATTAGTTTAATTGTGTTTAATTCACTTTATTTATAATAATTATGATCTTAGAAAATTGTTTACGCAATCAAATACGACATGGCTGAATGATGCGATCATTGTCACTTATATCCAATTACAATACATTGTTCACTTATGAACAGTACTTTTATATTCAGTTTATATTTTTAATCACTTGTTAAACTTAATTTTATAATAATCGAAGTTCTTTTGACCAAAAGAGGTATGTGTTTTGAAGTATTTCCGGATTATGGATCTTGTAGTTCTATGTACGTTACCATAAAATGTGCTAATTATAATTTGTGGGCTTTGCTGTGGAGTGTTTTCTTGTGTTATGTGAGAGCAATTCTTAAACGCATATAGGATAGTGAAAAATAAATATTTATTTAATTACACTTATTATAAATGAATATTTCTCGAATAATTTTTTAATCAAACCCACGATGCCAGTTTTGCAGTAAAAGTCTTCCGCACTTCAGCCATGAAATAAAAATAGACTATTCATCCGGGAAATACATTATTTGAGTGTGTTCAATGAGAATGTACGTAAGATAAAAGATGAAAAGTGGTTTTTGGGGTAAACCACATTGAAGGTACAAGATATTTACTTCGTGGAATGCGTAAATTCTTAATTTCGGGGTATTTTCTCCACTGATCTGTCTGTCGCGATTCAAACTTTGTCTTGCTTCGGTTCAAAGAAAAATTGCCTTTGGGGAACTGGCTCGTCAACCTTTTCCAACCCTCGATCCATTCACAGTTGGCTCTATTTGTCCATCCTTCGGCGGTGGTTTTTATTTACCTCGTCTCGCTCGCCGAGGAATCCTTTGTGTGTTTACTGCCGGATTAAACTAATACTTTATAACTGAGTATCTCTTCCCTGCGACGGCTCTGTGCCCCCTGGATACAGATGTGCGTGACCAGCCACCACCAATGATCGAACATGAGTAATCGGTTACGGAAATGACTCATTTAGATTTTTTTTTATTATATCTTAATATAGATGAAGAAGAATATAGAAGTCTGGGTATTTCCAAGGTATATGACCTTTCCTTGACGGCCACCGTAGTGTTATGGTCAACACGCTCGGTTACTGTACTGAAGGTCTTGGGTTCGATCCTCGAGAGGGGAGTCAAATAAACAAAAGTGATTTTTTAATCTTATATTTATTCAACATTATCCTGGACCGATACCTGAAGCGGAGGGTTTTAATTTATTGAACTGAAGCATATAGATAGTTGTCAAAAATAGATAAGTTGTAATCGAATTGCGACATCTCAGACGAGCGTGCGTTAAAAAATACAAACATGATACATAGATGTTGAATTAAGAAAGGTGTGATGAGACGTTTTGAATGAGTGAAGATAAAACATTAAAACGAATTTATCATATGAATGTAATTTAAAATAGAAGCAGACAAATACCGAGGAAAAAGTGGCCTGATAAAGTATTTTTAATACTTGAGCGTAGTCAGGTCAGAAGTCGGAATAATCGATGTTTATGAGTGAGGAGATGCATGAACGCGAAATAAGCGAATATTGTTTGCTAAGACAGATTATTGTTGTAAACTATTCCCTCTGCCTACTCTTTTGGGAAATCGTTGTTATGGTTGGTTATTCAGTTATTTAATTTTAAATAGACTTGTTATATTAATATTTATTTTTATTATAGTTTTGTTTAAGTGATAATAATTGAAACTTCCGGCTACTAACCACACCGCGCCACATTCACGTCACTACTGCTACTAAATGTGGACAATGGAAATCGTGAAACTTACTACGTATTTACGTTCCACGAAAAAGTAAGTACTTAAATCAATGTTTTTTTTAAGCAAACAAACAGAATAAAGCCTCACAAGCATGGACATAACAAACGACATGAAAAAACATATCATGATACATCTGGGACATTTTACGGTCTACCAACATAGGAATGAAATCAATGTAAAACATAAAAATAAGTTTTGAAATAAATTTGTTTTGAGAACGAGGCTTTCAATATAATTGATTTTTTTTATTAAATAATCTGTTTTGGAGGGACCTTTTGAGTAAAATTGTGTAGAATATAATTATTTATTTTAATATATGTCGACAAATTTAATTTTAAATGAAAATACACCCTTACAAACTTATGTTTTTGACGAATTGGTAATGGTACCACTGATAATGTTTTAATGCAATATAAAGCTGATTCTAACTACATAAATTAAACTACAACATTTTGAGTCATCCAAAATCTGGATTATCTCCAATTGTAGGAGTTACTTCCAAGAATTTGAGTAGTTTGGGAATCAATAATGGGTAAAATTGATGAATGTTATACGTGTGTAAAGTGACCAGCCCCGTAAATGCCCAGACTTTCATTTACTTCTTCATCTTTGATGAGATGTCAAAAAATAATATAAATTAAACTAGTTTAGTTTCAACGTCATACAATCTAAAAAAAATATATATATTAATATATTTTAAGATATGACTCCACTTAAGAGCTATTTATATCTTTATTAGTTATTGATACTTGAATAGCGTAATTTTTCATATTCTTCATCATCTTTGTCGAAATTTTAATAAAAAAAATAAATAAGGAAGGCGTGTCGCAGAATGCTTTGGTCATGTGAATCGAATGCGTGAGGAAAAATAGAGATTGGAAATAGAAGTGTAAAAACACCATGGAAAACTTTACATGATCAATTATTTCACATACTTGAAAGTGGGCAGGTCAGGTGTCGGAAAGATGAGATTGAAGAGATGAAGATTTTTCCTTTTTTTTTTCAAGGAATAACCTGTTAAGCCTCTATTTTATTTAGCTTGTCTGCAGGCATGATAAAAATGATAAGGAAGGTAAATGTGGAGAATACATCACAAATACCCAGATCAATTAAAAATAAATCTTTCTAGAATTTATTTTGCAATTGGCAGGAATCGAGTCCGTGACGCCAGTTGAGCGTCTACTCAACTACGCCACGGCATCTGTAAAAAAAAACAAATTTGTATGGCTTATATTCTCTCTAGCATAAGTAAGTTATTTTAAAATTAAAAATAAAACATTTTCGTATATTTGTCACACACGGTATTTCAAATTTCCACTCACGATGTATCAATTTGGAAATATTGCCTCCAAAATTTTCACCTCGTCATTTTTTAACCGGTAAATTATGTTAATGGCTTATCGCGTATATAAATAAATAAGTTATGGCGATGGTTCGAAATACAGTCTACTTTAGTAAAGACATAACCGTTTTCATTTACCAATCCAACACGACATAAAATAACGTGTTTCTGCCATTATCAGAGCAAGCGAATACGGCGGGCGGTCTTTGTATGCGTGATTTTGAATCTACGTACGTTTTAAGGCTTACGGTAATACCTTTTCTCTGAATAATATGGTAGTGACTGACTGGAGCATTTCGTCGTAACGTAACGTCGTAACGTCACAAGCGGCGAGCGCTCCGATTATGGATGAATGGATAGAGCACTCGGCTCGCTGTACTGGCTTTACGAATGCTCGCATCGTAACGTGTTTGTTACGTTACAACGAAATGTCTCCGGTCAGTCCCCACCAACAGACGAATCCAATAACAGGACTCTACCCTTAACTTAGTAAAGATGTATTTAAAGTTATTTTAATGATTTACGAAGTAATATTCTATGGAAATATTCGATTATACAAACGACACGTCAATCTTACCATCCGACGTATAAAAAAATCATGTCAAGTATTTATTTTTATATTTAAGTTTTATTTGGTAAATACCTCTATTTCTAACAATCAATTGTGACACGTATTTTGATGCATTCCGCATCATTTTCAAACAACGTATGTGAAGCTAAGTTTAATTTTAGAGTTATTTCCTTGGGACATTGAAGGTCGATGAGGGGGGGGAGCGGCTTATGATTATTATTTTTTTTTATTTCTGGGAAATATGGAGAATAGGGGAGAGCCTTTAGTCACTGTCATATTGTAAATTATGGTTTAATTATTATTTATATTTTTATGAATTTCTATGATTCAAAATATTGTAGTTAATGACTTTTCTTATTTAATTTTTAGGATCATTGATCATTTTATATACTAAATGGATAGCAAATCCTAAAAATGATTACTTTTCAAACATAATTGATTTCCTGATTTTTGGTTCGAAATTTCTGGAAGTCATACCAACCAACGTATAAATTTCCACATTCGCAGTTTAATTTATATGTGCCACTGTTATCTTACATATCGCTCACTCCTTTCAAGAACGTCATAAATCAAAAAAATTGATTTTTCAGGAGAACGTTTTTAATGTTTAAAAATATAGTACAATGTATTAAAAATAAATGTCAAGCCACTTATTAAACTTTTTACTGTGCACCAGATCTTTTTAGGTAAAACCTGAAGGTTATTTCTCCATTTAAAAAATATTTAGTATATTTAAAAAAATAATCAAAACATACCTTTTCTTCAAAATGCAAAAACAAAACTTTCCGCCCTGTATCGAGTAAATATCGAGTTAAAAATATGCCGCTTTTGCTGGGATAAAGTACATTTTCTGGGCATTTAGAAAACATGCACAACTGAAAATTGACGATTTGTGATTTATGATGTTCTTGAAAGGAGTGAGCGATATATTCATATGATTATTTTGTGTTTAAAATTATTTTTATGTAAAATGCTTGTTTTATACTACCAGGGATTTTATTTTATTTTATGAAATATTTTATTTATGTGAATGATTATTTTTTAGTTGGTTTTTACATTTTTGTTACACGTATCGGCGAGTAAAAAAAGGTTCTAGTTAAAATTGTAGTTAATTTGTTTATCTGTATTAATTTCTTAATTAAATTTACTCTAATTAAATGGGTTTTGTATTTCAAATATTAGCTTATATAATATAAATTTGGATGAATTGTAGGTATATATTTAGCTGTAAGTCCCAAAAAATGGCAGAAGTCTTATCTTTTTTTCAGTGTATTTTCATGAAAATTCTACCATTTCACGGAGGCGTCCACTTGAGAATGAGATGGAATTCTTCAATATTTAACATCCCCTTGAAAAATATAACTCGTTCTACAAAAAACGAATATCTTCATATTATGTTTGCAATACCAAGTTTGTTTAGATACTTGGCAGATGCTCGTTTGGAATTTTTACACACATTAAATATATGTATAGAATGTCCTTGGCATTTTTATTTCATTTCATAAAGTTACAGAAAATATAACAATTCAATTCATTTTTTGGAAATTGTTACTAATGACGCATATTATAGTAGTTGTTAAACTGTGCCTTTCCAAAAAAGAGCTTCACTCTTGTGCTAGAAATATTTAAATATTAAAAATAGAAAAAAAACACCTTTACAAATCTTTTTTTTTTAGCATTCACTTTGTGGTAAAATATGATTGAATTATAAATGAAATACTTGTTTTTTACTACTTAAATTATATTTATTTCAACGACTAGTTTCAAAAGCCATATACTTTTTAAAAGATACATTTAGTTTCACAAGATATATTTATATTAACATGTAACAAATATTGTAAATCGTACTCTCGGAATGGGAAAACTCTGTTTCGCAAATTTGAAATCGAGAAAGAGGTATATTTTTTTCCCGTGGGAATCGAACTTTGAACCCATACAGTGGTATCCAAATGTGCTAACTACTGCACTTTGAAGACGGGCAGAAAAATAAACTTAAGTACTCATATTTTTTTTTAGTTAGAAGATAGAAAATCTACTAAATGATCTTTTAACCTTCTACATAATAAGCAAGGTAAATTTATAAATGCAATTCCCATTAGCCAAAAATAAGCCAATGTAAAGTTTTATTCCTTTAGTTAGAAAAACAAAAATCCATTTAATGATCTGTAAACCTTGTACTTAATACATATTTTTTTATTAAACCCTTATCCTCACCTAATGGTGCATAGGGCACTGCATCAAATTGACGCAGTGCTATATTGATTATTACTTACATAAAGGCAAGGTGATCACTCTTGCGCTTCAGGAACCAGTCCAGGGTAATATTTAATAAATATTACAGTGTTTAATCACTAATATTTATTTTCACCTCCCCTCCTGGGAATCGAACCCGGGACCTCCAGCACGGTAGCTAAACATTACACCACGGAGGCGGACAAGCAATAAGCAAGGTCAATTTATAAATGCAATTTCCATTAGCCAAAATTTAGCTAATGTAGAGTATCACTTTTTTATAGTTAGAAGAAACAATGATCTGTAAACCTTGTTCATTATAAGCGGGGTAAATAATAAGTGCAATTTTCATAACCTTTTTTTTTTACATCTTCAAAGATGAAGAAGAATATGGAAGTCTGGGCATTTACGGGGCTGAGATGAGATGTCGAAAAAAACTCCTTTAATTAGAAATAATCCAGATTTGTGAATAAGTATTTGGATACACTCAAAATGTTGTCGCTAAAAATAAGCCAAAGTACAATATCTTTTTTTTAAGCTTGAAGCAACAAAAATCCACCTAATAAACCTTGTTCATTAAAAGCATGGTACATAATAAATGCAATTCCTATCAACAACAAAAAATACTAAAGCACAATTCTCAAGCTATAAAAAATAACGACTTAAAAAATAGTAGAATAAGGAATGCTACAGAAGCAATATTATAATAATTTATTACGAATAAGAATAAGGAAACGATACAAATCCTCAGTGATTACGCCATAATCCTTAATTCCTCCCTCGTCCTCCGAGGATTTCGTTTCCTGGTAATTTTTCAGCAGAATCGTGTTACAAAAAAGCAATGCGAAGGCAGAGAACCGCTCCTAGTACGGAGAAAACTTCCGGGTTATTATGCCGCTGGTTTCACAATATTCGTCCAGCGCAGAACGAGAAATAGGGAAGGGAATATCAGGAATTTGATACAGAGCACAAAGCGAACAATACAACAGACGCTCGGTTCAAGAAAACATTCCGATATTGGATATATAGGTATTTCATTATAATGGTATTTTCACGAAAAATATTGTGGTATTTATATGTTGATAGAAATTTTACACGAGTGATGAAATTTAAAAAAAAAACCTTTTAGCATAAAACTATTTCTTTTTAAGAAATTGTTACTTAATGCGGTTTTTGGATTTGATATTTTAAAGCTCATTACGCCAATTTGTGCACAAATTTGTAAGCGTATTACGTTTTTCTAGCTTTTTAAAATATTCTGCTTTTTTTAAGTATGAATGATATTTGAGTTCATTGATATATCATCCACAGGTTGAATAATCCATTATTGAATACAATAATAAATTATTTCATTAATTGATTCGGCAGTCACTTTGTGGTAAAATCTATCCATTTTTAATTAATGTTTTACTTAGTAACACCGTATACGGTGTTACTTACTTATAGACTTAGTTTCACATACGTTGTTTGAAAATGATGCGGAATGCATTAAAACACGTGTCACAGTAGATTTTTAGTGGTATTTACCAAGTAAAACATTAATTATTAATCTAAGAAAGGTACTTAGTGGGGTCCGGCGCTGGGAGCTTTCCTTACTCAGGAATCATCCCCTGACGCTAATTATGATAATTCTGTAGAAGACATTATACCCAGTGCTTTCTTTGATGACTAGAACCACTCAAAATATAGAACTTTATCTGAAGAATATTTTCTCGTGAATTTTATACTTCGGGGCTATCATAAATATGACGTCACCAGAGGTAGAGATTTAATCCTTTGGGATGGAAGACTGCAGAAGACGAATTAAAAGTTTTGAACTCTGCTTTAAAGAAGTAGTAAAGATTTATATTTTATGCTCCGGAGATTCCAACTCTTGGAGCTTGAGCTTACTAGGATACTTACAAATAAACACATTTTTAAAGATAGTTTCACACACTTTTTTTTCATGGTGAAATTAATTAAGACACTTATAAATAGTCAGGTATTGTCTCTGTTCTCACTGATAAGAAATAAAAATTTAAAATAAAAATTTTAATAAAATTAATAAATAAAAATAAGAAACAGATCCTACCCTCTCTTTCACCTTCAACGTCCCAAGGACCCAACTCTAAAATATAGAATAAGCTTCATATACGTTATTCAAAAGTGATGCGTAATTCATCGAAACACGTTTCACAGTCACAATTTTAAGAAATAGTGGTATTTACTAGGTAAAACATAATTTAAAAGTGGATAGATTTTACCACAAAGTGACTGCCGAATCAATTAATGAAACGTTAAAATAAGTTTAATACCGTAGAACTGAAAACTTTAATATAAAAATAATATATTGGTTCAGTTGCTATTTGTAATTAATAGATTTGGTGTTTATTTTTACAATTCCATTTTAATTTATGTATTAACTGTTAATTTAAACACAGAGTTTTTGAGTCTACTAAGTTATATTTTATTGTTTAAAAAAAAACATATAAAAATCAATTTTCTAACAAAGGATTCCCCTAGTTATGGCATTTTTAAGCGAATGTCATTAATTTCACTCGTTTGAAAATGCCATAGCTAGGCGAAACAATTGTCACAAAATTGATTCTTATGTGTGTGTGTTTTTTTAAAAATAAATTTCAACTTAGTAGACTCTAAACATCAACAATGTGAAAGTGGCGAAGATCGTTTGCAAAGACAGACTGGTGTGGCTTACTAGTCTCTCTGCCTACCTCTGCGGTGAAACAGGGTGATAGATAGCTAGTTGGTTAGTAAGTTAGGACAAAACTATTATTTTAAATAGGGGAGAAAAATAATATTCTTCTTCTTCTTCCTCACATAATGGTGCATAGGGCACTGCATCGTATTGAAGCATTGTTATCTTGATCGTTAGTTACATAAAGGCAAGATGATCGCTACTGCTCTTCAATTACCTGTCAATGTTAATAATATATATAAAGGGTAATATTAAATAAATGTTAGAGCGCAAAGTCATTATATTAATATACACACGACCCTGGGTATCGAGCCCGGGACCTCCAGCACGGTAGCTCAACACGCTAATCATTACACCACGGAGGCGGAAAACAATATTATTAGTAAATATAAATTATTATTTTAAAACAGTTTATTATTCTAATGTCAATACTAATTGTATGTTTTTAAACCTTCATTTACATATTCTAAAATAATAAAGTAAAATTAATTAACATATTTATAATTACAAACAATTTTACTGGCAAACAATCCTTGTCTTTAAAATAACATATCATTGAATTACATTTTGAATTATTGAAATAAAAATATACTCATTTATCATTAACATAAATCCACTGGTTGACCTAAACATTTCTCATTCATGTATAATTTAAAATTTATTTGTTTCAATATGCGCATCTGTTGCAAATGCCATTTATCGTTACATTATACATTTGAATATCACATATTATTGAATTACATTATCAATTATTACATTGATATGAATCATTAACCAAAATCAACTTTGCAAGGGAACACAGTACTTCCCATACCAATGTAAACATACTTTTTACTGTAAATTGTAATTGTATTTATTTATTTATTCAATAAAAAAAATAATATATACATAACAAACAATATTCAAGGCGTATATATTAAAAGTAAAAGTAAGCAAGAAAACTTAAAGGTGTAGAAGAATCCCGCTTCGGAAAACTCCTTCGTACACATGGAACAGATCAATATCCGATGTGATATTGTTCAACATAGCGGTAGCTCTTCCTACAGGCATAACCATCGGCAGGTTGGTCCTGTGTATAGGAATGTGAAACAATCTATGCCGACGCTGTCTTAGGTAACTATCGGGAACATACAGACCAATGCTCCGGATAATTTCAGGATTATCGATCATACCGCGCAACAATCGATAAAAATGCGTAATTAAATACACATTCCTTCTAGTCTCTAAACTATTGTAGCCAAGCATACCCTGGAGAAACTGGGTCGGGTAGAGCCAAGGATTATGTATATATTGTATGTAATGTATAAAATCTAATAATTAAACAAAAACAAATAATTTAAAAATTGAAAAAATATATTTATTTGTAAGTATTTCGACTCAATACAGGCCATGCCTAAAGAGCAGTAATACATATAGTAAAATAATGTATGTATGAAATAAATAAATAAATAAATGTTCGGTATAAAAGGTCGTCAAAAACGATTCCAGATTCACCCATATATTATTATGTTTATTATTATTAAGTTTATATACAAATAACCATATCAAATTTTTTTAAACATAAAATCGCACATAAAAAAATACCATAACTTAAATGTTATAACTATTATATATTATTTAAATTCATTTTGTCCAAAAAAAATGTAAAATCATGATTTTCAATCCTTTTGTCTTGTGTTCAATTGTCTTTTTGTGTATCAAACATTTTTTATATCCTCACACTGTCTGATGATATCGGTAACAGTGAATCCGATCATTGGTCGAATACAATATATGTGGTAAAAACAATATAGTTTTTTTGTATCATATCAAATTTGAAACACCTTTATCCATTCATTAGCTAGATCTACACATAATATTTTGAACTAATCTGTATTTTCTGTGGTTAACTATAATTGGCTTGATTAATGTTTATCTTTTAATCGTTTTGTTTTACATATGTTGCTGTTGTTAACCCAAATAAAATAATAAAATAAAATTTCTCTTTGTTTATACTGAAATCAAACTTTTAAATATCCATAACTTTTGTATTTAAATATCAACGTGCGTTAAGTTATACGTTTGAATAAAATATATCATTAAATTATATGGTGTGATATCATCATTAATAACGTGAAGACCTATTAAAACTTGGTATGATCATATGTATATGCCAAATACTTGAATGTGGTTGGGTCAGGAGTCGAAATAATTGGCGGGTATGTATGAGGAGGTGAATGAATATGGGAAAAGTAAAGAATGTTTGCAAAGAAAGACTGGTGTGGCGTTCTATACTCTCTGTCTACCCCTGTGTAGAAGCGGCGTAGTGCTTAGTTAATTCGTTTTATATTCGGTAAAAAGTTAATATTTCATATTTTTACTTTTATACCTGCAACCGCGCTGAGAACAACTGTAATGTTCGGTAGGAAGTGAATTAATTTTCAGTTTTCAGTGTACTGAAAGGGCTACAGAGTGGAAATTTAGTCCACAATACCCCGTATTAGGAAAGTTTGCTCAACACTCTATGACCGTTTTGAATTTCACCCTGTTATTTGAACAGACAATATTGCGAATAGCTAGAATGCAAAACCCATGCATAAAGTATGTAAATAATGGTATAATAGATTAATGCTTTTCGAATTATTATATGCAATAATAACAATAATAAACTGGCAGTGCACAACGGAGTCCTAGTTCCAACTCTAATGTATGGAAGTGAAACATGGAGTTGGCAAAAGAAGGATGAAAGTAGACTGAGTGCAGTCGAAATGCGATCTCTCAGAAGAATGTGCGACAAAACGATGTATGATAGATGTGCGAATAGTGAAATAAGGAAGGAATGCAATGCTGAGATAAGCATTATCGATAAAATTAAGAAAGGTGTGTTGAGATGGTTTGGACATGTGGAACGAATGAGTGACGAAAGAACGGTAAAACAAATTTATGAGGCGAATGTTAGTGGGAAAAGAAGCAGAGGAAGACCGAGAAAAACATGGCACGATCAGGTATGCCAAATACTTGAAAGTGGTCAGGTTAGGTGTCGTAACACTCAGCGGGTATGTATGAGGAGATGCATGAACGTGGAAGAGGCGAAGAATGTTCGCAAGGACAGAGTGGTGTGGCGCTCTATTCTCTCTGCCTACCCCTGCGGGGAAGCGGCGTGATGGTTAGTTAGTTAGTCAGTTAATAATAATAAATAATAAATTTGGATAACTTATATAGCGCCATTTTCGTAAAAAATACCTCAAGGGTGCTTCACGGTGAATGAATTGGGAAAAATATTATGGTGGAAATGATTTAGCAAACAAATGTGTTTTTAGTCTTTTTCTAAAGATCATCTCACTCTCACTATTTCTAACCATTGGTGGAAAAGCATTCCACGCCGTCGGTCCTGCAACAGCAAAGGCACGCTCGCCAAATTTAGTGCGTTGATTGCGAGCTGGTAAGATCACTTTGCCCATTGCAGATGTTGTAGCCGATCCAAGCGTGAGACGTCTATTAACCAATTCATCTGGAATACACAGCTCCTTAAGATACTCTGGTGCCATATTGTGCAATATCAGAACACACAAATTTAAATCATGGTCTTTCACTTCGTTCTTCCCAAGAAAGAACACTTTTAATTCCTCGCCATAACACACCATCCTTCAGATGGATCAGAACTTCATCCACCCACAATAATTCACACAAATTGAGTGGCTGCGAAATCAAGTAACGAAATGAGATACATATATCCGAGGATCCAAAATAGATAATCTGAGAAGGTACTTTACGGAAAGATACATATGTAGTGGTTAGTCATATTTTCTTATTTTGTTTTTACCTTATATTTTTTTAAATATTTTCTCATTTGTTAAATTTTCTCATTTTTTATATTTTCTCATTTATTTATTTTAAATATGCTTCTTACATTATGTATTCTCATTTATTTCTTTTAAATATGCTTCTTGTGCCTATTTATTATACCTTTTTATTGTTTTTATATTTTG
This sequence comes from Brachycentrus maculatus, assembly GCF_059751285.1. NCBI lineage: Eukaryota > Metazoa > Arthropoda > Insecta > Trichoptera > Brachycentridae > Brachycentrus > Brachycentrus maculatus. Next base: position 57,187 of record NW_028281218.1, read on the forward strand.
CCATGTATTAGTATTAGTTTTGGTAAATAAAAAAATCTTTTTTGTTACTTTATTATTTGTGTTACAGTCTTGCTAACCTTAATCCCATGTCCCAAAATGAGAAATAGAAATTACTCATCGGGAATATTACACGTTCATATGATTTACGTATGTAATATGTTTTAAAATAAAAAAATAAACCTGTTATATTATACGTGTTTAATGTGATTACTTAAGATATTGTTTTTCATCTATCCCATGTCCCAAAATGAGAAATAGAAATTACTCATAGGGAATATTATATGTAAATATGATTTATATATGTAATACGCTTTGAAATAAATAAATAAAATAAAAAAATATGCAATATATATATATATAAATAAATATATATATATATATATATATATATATATATATATATATATATATATATATATATATATATATATATATATATATATATATATATATATATATTTATATATATATATTATATATATATATATATATATATATATATATATATATATATATATATATAGTAACTATGTATGTTACTTTATTTAAAGAATATATAAATTTATATAAATATAAATAATGCAGTCAATTACGACACGAACATTTTAACACAAAACAAATGATTTGGAATACATTTCATACAACAAATGTTTTGATAAAAATTATATTGCAAGCTCCAATGCACATCGAAAAGCTTGTTATGGCGATAAGTTACGTAGGGAAAAATCGGATTTCTGTTCAACCCACAACCGTTCGTTGCAGCCTCTTAAAATGAATAGATTAATCTTTAGTTCTACGTTAAGCCTCAGCTCAAGAAACATAACTTGGACTTGGACATATCCGCCATGTGGAAAGCGGAATGTGTTCGACAGGAGTTTTGGATTCCCTTGGGAAATTTTCCCAAACTCACAAGTCATGAAATAGGATAAGAATTAACTTAGATCAGGGTTCTATGTCTGTGATTCAATGGAATCCACCAGAGTATTAACTTATAAAGAACGATTATTTATACATGAACGTGATCACATCTTCAATCAGTTATCTAGGAAAAAAGAATAGTTCATTAATTTATATTTTACACTTACATATATATAATATTTGTATGTATATTCGAATAGTGATATCGCTCACTCCTCTCAACAACGTCATAAATCAAAGACCATGATTTTTCAGGAGATCGTTTTTAATGTTTAAGAATATAATAAAATGTATTAAAAATAAATATGATGACACATGTTGAACTTTTTACTGTGCAGCTAATCATTTTAGGAAAAACCTGAATATTTTTTCTCCATTTGAAAAATATTTACCATATTAAAAAAAAAATTGAATAGTACCTTTCCATCAAAATGCAAAAACAACACTTTCTGCCCTGCAGCGGGAAAATATTGTGTTAAAAATATGCCGCTTTTGCTGGGATATAATACATTTTCTGGGCATTCCGAAAACATGCTCAACTGAAAATTGTCTATTTTTGATATATGACGTTGTTGAAAGGAGTGAGCGATATAAGGACAAAATGGTTTTTCCTCTTTTTCTTCTTGGTTTAGACCTTGAGGCCTATTTTTATCAGGGATAAGCCTCCTGCGATGTTGATTACTAGTTATTTTTCCATTACTTTGGTGGTCTACCCGGGATTTGTTTATTTTGGGTTTGTCAGAGTCTGAAAAGTTCCATTCGCCTCATATGCGCATACCATTTTATTCTTTGTCATCTTCCCTACCTGACGACATCTTCGATTACGCATATTTCTTTTATCATAGTGTTACTTATTTTATCTCGTAGACTCTTGCCAGATACCCCCTTAGAGTCTTTATTTCTGACACTCTAAGTGCGTTTTTTGTAACTGCGGTTTCTTCCCTGCATTCAATCTCATGTGTCATGATGAGTCATAACAAGTTTTATATATTTTAATTTTGCTGCCGATCTTCATATCTGGGTTTTTCCATAACGAATTTTTTAGCCATCCCGAGATGACTGCAGCCTTGTTTATTTCCCCCATCACTTCAAATCATAGATTCGTTTGACCACACGGGTCCACATCTAGATATTTGAACTTTCCCACCTGTTCCACAAAGATGCCATCACAAAGAGGTCATGACCCTAAGCAATGAGGACAACTCAAGAAATAGCCGATCGCAGTATTTTTTTAATCGACTTATTTATTAATTTATTATTAGATTAAAACATATTTATTGTATTGCAATTACTCAACACATCTTTGTCGAGGATCATCTTTTAGTTATTTTTTTTAATTAGGGTGAAGTTAACATGTTGTTCGAACTAAACCAATAATTTGTATTTAAGTAAAGTAAACATAAATGCATCCAAATACAATACTAAATTTTATTTAGTATTTATTTAGCAAGTAAAATTTATTTACAAAAAAAGTATTGTATTTCAAATACAATGTTTTTTATGTGCATAAATATTACTTGGTAAAATAATATTATTATTTCTTAAAATGTGTTGTATCTCGATGTTGCGTGTTTCGATGCATTCAGCATCATTGATGCTGATAATGATGTTGACCGCATCAAAACATGTGTCACAATAGATTTTAAGAAACGGTGATAAACCATGCATTTTTTTATTATAAAAAGATAGATTTCGCCTGGTGATGTGGCCTTGTTGGGTAGTCACTGGGCGGTCACTGGGATCCGAGAGAAAACCATGCTCTTAGTATTTGTAGCTGATATAGTCAAATACGTTTTTTTGTATCAAGGTGGCATGCATGCAAGCATACAAGAAGGAAAAATGTAAGGCTGACATCTGTTTTATCAAGAATTAAAATAAAATGGTGCGTTGAGATGATTTTGGCATGCGAATCGAATGAGTAAGGAACAATGTATTGGGAAATGCGTGGATTTTTACAGAAGAGGCAAAGATTGTTTACGAATATATTATTGATGTGGCGTTCTATTCTCTCACCATCCCCTGTGTGAAAACGGCATGATAACTTTTAAAAGTAATAGTTAAAAGTATTATAAACGTTGAAATATTGATATAAGGAAACAATGCAATACTGAGATGAGCATTTTCATTAAAATTAAGTAAGGTTTTGAGATGGTTGCACATGTGGAACGAATGAGTGTGGAAAGGATAGTTTAACAAATAAAGGCTAATGAATAGAGGAAAACTGAAGAAAGCTTTACGTGTTCAAGTGATTAAAATACTTGGCTGTAATCAGTTCAGTATTCAGAAAAATCGGCGGATATATATGAAGAGATGCATTAATGTATAAGATGTTAATGTTGTTTTCAAAGCCAGATTTGTGTGGCATACTATCATCTCTGCCTACTTCTGCAGAGATGCGCCATGATGCTTAGTTAGTTAGTTATGTTATGGTTTCTCTCGTTTGATTAATCTAACCATATCAAATTTGATTATGGTAATATCATCCATAAATCCAGTATTTTTTCTTATATATTTACGAACAGAAAACTCTCGAGATAATTTTTCTATCATGAGAGCCGGAGGCTGCATGAGGAAGGGTCCGACATTTGCCCTTTTAAGTACCGAAACCTTTCCTGAATTGCCCGCCATAGTTGACCTAACCGCTAAACCTTCAGGAGGGCTGAATAAATCACAGATAGGGCGCTTGTCCACTACCCGGAACTCCGCGTTATTTTACCGTCCGGCACGTCAGTTAGCGTTTTAAAATAACGATTGTATTGGATTGACTTGTGCTTTTGTCCATCTTTCTGCGGATCAGAGCTCTTGATCGGTGCGTGAACACGTTGCGCGTAAATTCGATTACGCTAAACTGTATGATCGTTTTCATTTTTCAAAACTGGACTGCCGGACGGTGAAATCCAGTGTAGTGGACAAACGCCCATAGAGCGCTTGTGCACTACACGAATTTCACCGTCCGGCAGTCCATTTTTTTTAATAAAAGCGACAACGACAGTTTAGGGTGATTGAATTAACGCGCTTTGATAACGCACCAATCCGAAGAAAGACGGCCAAAAGCACAAAGCAATCCAAGCCAATCATCCATTTTATCATGCTAACCAAACTGCCGGACAATAAAATTAAAGTATTATTACCGTAAAGTGCACTAACGCCCATAGGGGAGTAGGAAATACGTCCTAATACGGAATTCTGAGGGACGCCTGAAGGATATTAACATTGTTTTTGAATTGATACTGAGAAAGGTACAGAAACAAGAAAAACTTGATATTGTAATAACAGCTGAATGATGTATCTATCAAACCACGGAGCTACCTATTTGGATCTTGGTTAAATACCTGTCAGTTTAAATTATTCAACAGTTGAATCGTAAATTAACACGTGTTGAATGTTTTAAGCACATTTTATAAACTTGATAAAATGAAGGATGAAAGTAGACTGAATGCAGTCGAAATGCGATCTCTCAGAAGAATGTGCGACAAAACGATGCATGATAGATGTTCGAATAGTGTAATAAGGAAGGAATGCAAAGCTAAGACAAGCATCATCGACAAAATTAAGAAAGGTGTGTTGAGATGATTTGGACATGTAGAACGAATGAGTGAGGAAAGAACGGTAAAAAAGGAGCAGAGGAAGACTAAACGAGTAAAAATAGCCACAAAGTAAATGCTTTTAATATTAATAATATTTAGAATATAACAATCATAGTACTCAAATTTTGGAAAGTTGCATATTTATGAAATGATATTTACAGGCATCTCGTAGTATGCAAAATAATTCGGGAAAGATTTTTAGGTGCGTTTCAAGAAGGCTTATTTACTTTTTTCACAGAAAAATATCGGGAACGAAAAATCACTCTAAAATACTGTTATTTTCATACACGGCATTCTGAAATGTGAGGTGTATGGTAAATGTCCATAAAATAAGTAACAAACTGATATTTCAATCAGTTTTCTTCATTTCGTGTGATCCAAACAACACTTTTCCAACAAACGCACAAAAAATAGTATTTCCAGCAGTCTACAAAGGGTAAACAATTTTAATTTACTTAATTTTGTCTTACGAGAGTTTAATGCTAAATATCGATCTCGCTTAAATGGTTTAAAGTTTCAAGTACCGAATCCTTTACATTTAATCTTTTGTTTGCGAAATAGACCACCAATGATTCATCCGAATATCTTACAAATAAGCACCGCTCAGGATAATACCGGATAAAATACATCTCAGTCTAATCTCCTTTGAAATCTGGAAGGCAATCTCAGAAGTAGAAGGCACTTGCTTTATCGGAGGCAGGACGATTTTGACTTAATTAAATTGATGGCAGATTTCCACAATTCGTGCTCCGGTGAAACAAATGTGTTTGTTCGCACTCTTAATGGGCAAACTAACTTCACATTTAGCTTGTAAGGCTGCGATCACACGATGCACATGGTGACGCTACTCCAGAAGCGCCACCGTATCAGCGATGTTTGAACGTAATCTTGTTTAATGTCACTTAATCTGAGGGTATATATTACGAGATATATTGATGTGAAGGAAGCTAAGAGTGTATGTCAGGATAGAAGAGTTTTTTACGTTTAAAAGATATTTACGTGTTTATTTTAAAAGTAACTTATTAACCAACCATTACGCCGCTTAAATGCATGGGTAGGCAGAAAAATAAAATCCCACACCACTCTGTTTTGTAAACATTTTTTGCAATCAAAATAATAGTGATATATTAAAGATAAAATTTAATTAAAAATGCATACATTTTTCTACAAAGTAACTGCCGAATCAATCAATGAAATAATATTGATTCAAATATGATATTTTCACGTTAAAAGTTGAATATCTGAAAACAGCTTTTTTTCAATATAAGCTTTTGTACAAGTAATACGATAACGGCAATAATACAACCCTTTTAAAGGACATCATTATTTACGAAGAAATCTAATCATCATCCCGCTTTTTTCTGACAGAGATACCCTTTCCTTGCGTACATACCGATTTCATTTTTTATACGTCCCTACTTTTTTACCCATATTTAAGGGTAGTTCGCATCCCTCAGTTAAATTTGTGGCGCTTCTTGTGTAACCCGTTTAACATGGACACCGTTTAATGGGGTCTTATTCAAAGGAATTGAAAAGATACCTTTGATGTCGTTACTAAATTTTCTACGAAGACGTGGATTGAATTCATATTGGAAATCAGCGATCACCTTATGTCAGGTAGTCCTTGAATATCTCCCTATTAGGGAAAGGATATAAAATATCAGAGCTTAATATATTCATACATGTAAAATTATTTATGTCTTTATTTATGGTATATACGAAAACTACAGGTTTTTCACTTCAAAACAGACATTTTTCAAATCAAATTGTACTCTTTCTTTATCATTATTTTTAATAGTGGTACAAATAATAAAGTAATATAATAAGGAAAGATATAGTGGTATTTACTAAGTAAAACATCAATTTAAACTGGAAAGATTTTACCACAAAGTGACTACAGAATCAAATTGGAAGTTTTGTAACACAAATTTGACCTTGTATTGAATTTCATTCAAAAGTTTGAATTTTAAAAACATACATGAAGTAGTACTCATGATTTAAAATAGTAATCTTGTCTGAAAACTTCAGTACCCATCGCGCGCACACACTATGACAGCGCGCCGCGCAGGTTTGTCAACCATCTTAAGGACTAGCTGTTGTTTCATTTCAAGTTATAAAATAGTTATAAGTATTTATTTCCTCTATTCCTAATTTAATATTACCTTGGACTGGTACATGAAGCGCAAAACTGACCACTTTATCTTTATATAATTAACGATCAAATAACATTGCATCAATTTGATGCAGTGACCTATGCACCACTGGTTGCGAATATGGGTTAGTAGTAATTTAGTCGCAAGCACAGCAAATGCTTGACTTTTGTATTCCCTAAAAACTTGTACATCATCTTTGTTGAGACATTTATATTATGCATATTGAGTTTTTCGTAACGTTGTCAAAAATATCAAGGTAATTAATGATTGACGTAAGGAGATTTGAAATTTTTAACAAGCCAACATTCACATTTTATTTTCATAAATACTCACCTTCATTTCATATACATATCGTAGTCATACAGGAAAAAGTGACCAAGTGCATTTTTTACAAAAACATGATCATTGACTATTTGATATCTTACTAGCTTAAAAAATTCCAAAGGATTTTAAACATGAAAGTATAATATATTGCTTTATTAAAAATGACTAACTGCATTGATGTTTATTTTCTCGCCAAGCAATAGTGACTTAAATGGCCCTCCTGAAAATTTTACATTTTGGTAGTTGGTCACTTTCTCCTATACGACTAGATATATAAAAATATGAATAATTTCAAATATTTACTTTCTGAGATTATTTAATTTTGAACAAAATATTAAAAATGGACACAAAGAATAAGCATTTCATTTCCGAATTGTGTTGAGTAATGTACACCATATTGATTTCATTATCTACTCCAAGCCATTTCTTCTCCTTACTTCATCTTTGATAGAAGTGGATCTCGCAATTTTCCCAGCAGGGTTCAATTTGAAGCAGTCCCCAGTCGTAAAGTTCTGATTGCTGTGCTGGCAAGTATGACGCGTCTCGCAAGTCACGTCTCCGGTGCCTTTGTCAACTTCCGGTGTCGGGGGAGCTTGGGCACGATCGGTTTCTGGATTGATTTCCACTTCCTCTCCAGCATAGGTGACTTTGGTTTTTCTCTCACTTGCGTGACCATCTGGATTGCCCTCCTCTTTTATTCCTTCTAACTTCCTCGCTGGCATATTGGTGTGGTGCTGATGAAAGTTCATCAGGCTCTGCGTTGCATTTGGTTGGGTTTGGTGCATCTTTCTCGGCATTGGAGCAGGTTCTGTACGAGCACTATCCATGTCAGATCGTTGGAAGTAGATCAAACTCTTGGCAGAATCTTCGGTTAAACCCTTTGAGATTTCTCTCTTGTTTCTGACCTCGCAAAGATATTGATTATTCTCTTCTTCTTGGGTGTTGTGTCCGTATACAGGATAGTCTTCTTTAAGATCACTAGCGTTATGTCCAACATCTTGTTGGTGACCGGAACATACTTCGTGACTTCCTTGCTGACTTGCATGTTTATTAGTATGTTGATCAGCGTGATGTTTGTTAGAATTGTGATGAGTGTGTTGACCAGATTGTTGCTGAATGTGATGGGCGTTTGCCGCTTGATGTACATTTTGATCCACCTGTTGAGCCAAGAATGGATTTGATTCCAATTTCTGGATATTATGCTGTGTGTATTCAGCAGCGTGTTGGCTACATTGCGGAGTAGTCATCTTTTGAGGGTTTATTTGCTGATGGGCATTTTGATGGGTATGTTGTGTCATGTCAGGTACGTTTGATCTTGCTGTCATCTGTGCGTGAGCATCTCCTGGTTGCACTTGATTAGCTACAGCTGCATTTATTGCATGAGCCAGGGAATCCGCTTGCTGTTTCAAATTCGATTGGGAGTGTTCGTCAACACTTTGCTGCATGCCCGATATACCTGATACCATATTTCCGAAGTTGTTATTTGGGATACACATTGGATTTGAGAAGTGCTGGGGCATTGGGGCATTTGGGGTTGGAGCAGGATTGATGCTCAGATTACCGAATCCACCAGGCATCATACTTGCAGGATTTGGGGGGTTTTGTATGGCTCTGGGGCAGCGATGCTGACAATGTCCGTGGTGACAATTCCTCTGGTTATTGTTAGCATTATACATTGGGTTAGTGTGAATACAATTGGGCTGGTGGCTGTAGTTCTGAAACGAAAAAAGCTCATTGCCGTAAGAATTCAATATAGTAAATTGATCATTATCTTAACATGATTTCGATATTTTTCGAGTCAAATGTAATATTTGTAAAATTGACCAAATGTTTTACGAAGCCCATAGATGGCGGTGGATTTTTGACGTGATTTATTTTAATAGTACCTGCTACAAAAACTTTTTTTTTGTAAAAATATTTATATATTTGACACATTCATTTGCGAATAAAGCAATGGTTAAAGGTAATAGGCATTTTCTTTTAAATGAATAAAGACATTGAAATTGTAATATTTTATTTCATATATTTTGTGTCAGTATGAAGATCTGTTCATATGTATGAATGTGAAACTAGAAAATGGTCCGAAAATGAGTTTTGTATAAAACTAAAGATAATGTTAAAGGCATATCGCTCACTCCTATCATGAACGTCATAAATCAAAAATCGTCAATTTTCAGTTGTGCATATTTTCGGAATGCCCAGAAAATGTTCTACATCCCAGCAAAAGAGGCATAACTTAATATTTACCCGCTACAGGGCAGAAAGTGTTGTTTTTGCATTTTGAAGAAAAGGTATTGTTTAATTATTTTTTTAAATTTACTAAATATATTTCAAATGGAGAAAAAACCTTCAGGTTTTACCTAAAAATATCTTTTTCAAAGCAAAAAGTTCAATGAGTGGCTTGATATTTATTTTTAATACATTGTATTATATTTTCAAACTTTAAAAATGTTCTCCTAAAAAATCAGTTTTTTTGATTTATGACGTTCTTGAAAGGAGTGAGCGATATGTGAGGCCTTAAATATTTTTCAAATTAAATGTTAAAATCTAAAAAAAAAAAAATTAAAACATTTCACCTTAAAATTTATAAATGCAAGTGTTTTATTCGATATATTGTATTTTATACGTATGTACCATAAGTATAAGGATCTGTACTCGTATGTATAAATATGAAAGTATAAAATGCTCCAAAAATTAGTTTTGTGTAAAACTTAAGGGAATATAAGGGCATATATATGTACGTGAATTAATATTTTTCTAATTGAATGTTCAAATGTTTAAAAAAATCCAAACCTGAGGTGAAAGAGGTATCATAGGCATACCGCTTGAAGGCACATTTTGTGGCGGCACTTGTCTCTGCATATTTATAACATTGCCGACGTCACACGGCTGCGTGCTGTTCATCCCGTCTCGTGTAGTATTCATATCCTCGGCGTTGTTGTGAACAGTTTCCATATCAAGAAAAATCGGTAAAAATAAACTTGTATATCGTATAAAAATGTAAAAATTCCTCAACTAAAAACATCTGACATTTCAGTCGAACAAAATCGAACGGAAAATTTCAAATATTTTAAATTATACAAATCTAAGTACGTACTCTAAATAACCATTTTACGGATGACGTCGTTATTTAACCAACTAATTAACTAACCACCACGCCGCTTCTCCACAGGGGTAGGCAGAAAGAATATATCTTTGCTGTATCTGGGGTTCCACAACAAAGAAGAGAATTTCCGAAATACAAGTTATTCAAAATAGAGTTATTAGAAATGTATTTCATCTACCGTACACCACTCATATAAAAGACATTTCGCTCACTCCTTTCAAGAACGTCATAAATCAAAAAACTTGATTTTTCAGGAGAACGTTTTTAAAGTTTAAAAATATAATACAATGTTTTAAAAATAAATATCAAGCCACTTATTGAACTTTTTACTGTGCAACAAATCTTTTTAGGTAAAACCTGAAGGTTTTTTCTCCATTTGAAAAATATTTAGTATATTTAAAAAATAATTAAACAATACATTTTCTTCAAAATGGAAAAACAACACTTTCTGCCCTGTAGCGGGTAAATATTAAGTTTAAAATATGCCGCTTTTGCTGGGATATAGTTCATTTTCTGGGCATTCTGAAAATACGCACAACTGAAAATTGACGTTTTTTTATTTATGACGTTCTTGAAAGGAGTGAGCGATTTATTTGAGCACTAACATAATACCTTTTGACATTCTACCAACTTATGAGATTACAAATACAATAAAATATATAAATAAAATATATTGCCTGTTGCCAAATTAACCAGCTGCCTGATATTTAAGATAGGACCCATTCAGGGATCCAAAAATGTTATATATGTACATGACTTATGTTTGTAATATGTTATGAGAAATAAATAAATAAATAAATAATAGAACTCCACAACAATCCGTCTTTGCGCACAATCTTCGCCTCTCCCCATTCATACACCATCATACACATACACGCCAATTATTCCGACTCCTGACCAGACCACTTTCAAGTATTTGAAATACTTGATCATGCCAAGTTATCCTCTGTCTTCCTCTACTTCTATTACTAAACACATTCGCCTCTATTTTTTTTCTCATTCATTGGATTCACATGCCCAAATCATCTTAACAAACCTTTCTTAATTTTATCAGAGTGATCTGATGATGTCGGATCTGGCGAAATCCGGTCACTGTTCAAATAAAATATACCTGGAAAAAAACTATGTAGTTGTTATTTCATTATATGAAATAACTGAATTTAAAAAAAGTTTACTTTTATGTTTTCACATAGCATATCATCACGTTTGACTTTAAAGGAGTTTTTTTCTTATAACATTTTTTCCTCAAAGATTTATTAAAAACAAAAATGAAATCACACATATTTCATAGGCAAACAAATTATTCTTGGAATTTTAATCATAAAGTTTCGTTACGAAAAATATTCCAAACAAGATTTCTTTTGATAAAATTATTAGTACGAATATGTTCGAACTAAATACGTAATTTTTTCCAAAATATTAAAAATAACATTATCAGTTCATTATACGCATGTTGTCGAGTTCCATATATTTATATATATATATATATATATATATATATATATATATATATATATATATATATATATATATATATATATATATATATATATTATAATAAAATAATAAAACCCTTATCCACACCCAATGGTGCATAGGGCACTGTGTCATATTAACGCAGTGTTATCTTGATCGTTTACACATGAAGGAAAGGTGATCAGCCCTCCGCTTCAGGTACCAGTCCATGGTGATATTGTATAAATATTACAGTGAAAAAATCACTTATATTTATTTTACTCCCCTTGGGAATCGAACCCGGGACCTCCAGAACGGTAGCCGAGCGTGCTGACCATTACACTACGGAGGCGGACCGATATATATATATATATATATATATATATATATATATATATATATATATATATATATATATATATATATATATATATATATATATATATATATATATATATATATATATATATATATATATATATATATATATATATATATATATATACATATACATATATATATATATATATATATATATATACATATATATATATATATATATATATATATATATATATATATATATATATATATATTTATATATATATATATATATATATATATATATATATATATATATATATATATATATATATATATATATATATATACATATACATATATATATATATATATGTATATATATATATATATACATATATATATATATATATATATATATATATATATATATATATATATATATATATATATATATATATATATATATATATATATATATATATATATATATATATATATATATATACATATACATATATATATATATATATATATATATATATATATATATATATTTATATATTTATATTTATATATATATATATAAATCATTAATCTCATAACCAAAGCATCTTTGGCTGGATTAGGAAAGCTTTTTCTAGCAGACACCCTTTTAACATGTTTGTTGAGATGTTGAAATGTGTTTTTCTTGCTAATTATAAACGAATTATAAAAATCTATTTGTTTTTAAAAGAAACTGTACCGTTTTTATTATTTTCTTATGTTAATGAGAACATGCGTAGTTATAGTTTAATGTAAATACTAGTCGTGTTTACATTAACGTAAAGCACTCCTTAACAAATTTTTTATAAATATTTTGTAAATCAATAAAAAATTGATATATTTAATATAATAATAATAATAAAACCCTTATCCGCACCCCAGTGGTGCATAGGGCACTGCTTCATATAAACGCAGTGTTATCTTGATCGTTTACTTTTTTTCAAATTAAATTAAGTGTTTTTTTTAAATCCAACTCATGTTAATCTACATAGTTTTTGAATCAATAAATTATAATATTAATGCCATGGTTAGGATTAACGTACAGAAAAAGTTCTCGAATTGCTCAAAAACAATTTGAAATATTCGCGAAAATTCGATTTCCCGTTTAAATAGTAGACAAAGTTATGGAGACCATCTACTAGAACAAACTGAAGAAAAGTCGTAAACATAATATAATTCAACTTTTAAGTTGATTTGCTTGGTTGAAGGAGGGCTTCCTTTATCAATTTTGTTTTGACTGTCGTTCAACAGACATTCGGTAAACATAAATCGATGTATGAGAATCAGGGTTTACATTCTTCATACTTAAGAGGGTGGGAGGTATCCGTTCAAACAAAAAGAGAAAACGAATTTCAAACTTTTTCAGTGTCGATATAAAAAGTTTTCTGAAATCTTGAGAATTTTTATTATATTTTATATGATTATTGAACCATATGGTGTCACGATTATAAACGAATGAAAATTTTACAATTCTTAATTGTGTACTTACTGATATAATATATACTGTATTGCGACTTGAACCTGGTAAAAATAAAAATATTTCATTCACAAAATTTCGAATGTGTCCAAATGCAAAATCAGTTCACAAATTTGGTATTTCTCTACTAAGGAGTTATATTTACTACTACTACTACTACTACTACCATCACAGGCAGGTAGGCAGAGAGGATGGAACGCCACACTCTTCTGTCCTGACATACACTCCTCGCCTCCTTCTCATCCATACATCTAGTCATACATGCCCTCCGATTACGCAGACTTTTGACACCGCCAGATTTTAGGTTCTGATTGATCTGATCGTGCCAAGTCTTTTTCGGTCGTCCGCGTTCTGTTTTCCCTCTCACATTCGCCACATATATTTTCTTGGTCATTCTCTCGCTATCCATTCGCTCCACATGTCCATACCACCGCAAAGAGTTATATTTACATTTATTAAACATCTCAATAAAGATGATGAAGAGTATGGAAGTCTAGGTATTTACAGAGTTTATGACCTATCTAAGTCTTGGTATTTACAGGATTTATGACCTATCTAAGTCTTTGTATTTACAGGGTCTATGACCTATCAATGCTGGTTAAGTCATCGCTTTAAACACGTGCGACATTCACCATTCTACCCATGATTGACAACCATACTACTTAATTTTTGGAATTTCAAGATATATGATGAACCTCATGACACAGTACATTTGAGTTCAAAATTACTAGTATGAGTATTGACGCAGTGTTACATTGATTGATACTTACACGAAGGCAAGTTTATCACTCCTGCGCTTCAGGGACCAGTCCAGGATAATATTAAATGAATATTAGAGTGTAAAATCACTAATATTTATTTTCACCTCCCCCCTCACACCCTCCCCCCTAGAAATCGAACCCGGGACCTCCAGCTCGGTAACTAAACACGCTCACCATTACACTACGGAGGCGGACTACGTATTACATTTTAATTAACATTTCCGGGAGTATGGTAGTACATTTACTATTTTTTTAGTTTATAACCCCTGGATAATAAAACCAGTTTACTTTTAATAAAACGTGAAAATCGTGAGTAATATTTTTTTACCCATTTTTTAAAACATTTCTATCTTCATGGTTTACCCATTTAGAGAAAAATAATTTTATAATTTAAATATTACTTTGTTGTAAAATCACTAAAAATATTTTATTATAACTTAAATAAAACGTCTACCGGTTTCGAGGCTAACCACTTTTTTTTATCAAGACTGATTATACACAATTAATCAGTCTTGATAAAGAAGCGGTTAGCTTTAAAACCGGAAGACATTATACCTAATTAAGTTTTAATAAAATATTTATAATGATTTTAAAACAAAGTTAGATTTTAATTATAAAATATAACATATAATATCACAAAGTTAGTGTTTCAAATATAAATTATACAAAAATTAATTTATTAAAAAAAATAATAATAATGTCACTCCTCAAAGAATGGAGACAATTTAAAAACTCTCTCCCGGAAAGGTTAAATATATCAAGTAAGAAATATTGAAGTTTAGATTCTAGCCAAATTGGGATCCAAGTTAAGGAATTGTAAATTGTTCCAACCAATAAATCTTTGAATCAAAATGGCGTGCCGGCTCTCCCGTTTTAGGAGAACGAAAATAAAAGGAAGGGGAGTTGGACAGGAATGCAGGGGATCGGTAATCCTGCCGGGTTTTCTAATCAAAGCCTCCTAATTGGATTCCGTAATAAATTACTTTTTCACGTATTTATTGCCAACATAATACACACGCGTTCAAAAACGTTGTCACGTGTCTCAAGTTAGTGACTAAAGTATGTGATATATTGTCAACACACACTTTCTAAAACGTTGTCACGTGTACCAAATCAGTTGAGTAACATATCCAGAAATTAAAAAATAACCTAAAGGATAAATCACATTTAAATTGGGACATATACCTTACATAATAAACACACGTTCAAAAACGTTGTCACGTGTACCAAATCAGTTCAGTAACATGTCCAGAAATTAAAAAATGACCTAAAGGATGAATCACATTTTAAATTGGAACATATTACTTACATAATACACACACGTTCAAAAACGTTGTCACATGTACCAAATCAGTTGAGTAACATGTCCAGAAAATGAATCATGACCTAAAAGACAAATCACATTTTCAATTTGGATATATTTTCAGCACAAACGTTCAAAAACATTGTCACTTGTCCAAATACATGGAGGTTACACGTATATAAATTCAAACATGACCTCATAGACGAACTATATTTTAAATTGGGACATATTGCTAACATTATACACACACGTTCAAAAACGTTGTCACGTGTCTCAAGTCAGTGAGGTAAAATGGCCAGAAATTTAATTGTGACCTAATAGACAAACTAAATGTCAAATTGAGACATATTGTTAACATAATACAAACAGGTTTCAAAACTTTGTCACCAGTTCAAACTCAGTAAGGTAACATGTTCAGAAATTCTATGATTTCCTTTAAACAAACTACATTTAAAATTGGGAAATATACATAAGTATCTATATAAGTAATAATGTCAATGTTAGTTTGTTCAAAATTTCTCAAGTTAATCACAGGTTATGACTTGCTTGCCAACTTGAACCTGCCTACATCTTAAGAATAAAATATGTGGGCAGGTTTTCACACTGATGGTATATGTAGTACTTATATAAGGTCCAATTTGATCCGTTGATTTGTTAAACGTCCAATTTATTTTTTAAACGTCTAATTTCGTTTCTTAAACGTCCACCTTGAAGTAATAAACCTGTATAGGCATTGAATTTTGATGATTATATTAATAAACAAAAATCCTCGATATGTTGATTTAAATTTTAATGAATCCTTTTGTAAGCTCACTTTTAGACTTTTTTTGATGAGATATTACTTTTCCCAAATGAGAATAAAGTGATTTTCACGAGAATTTTCTGTTACCTTTTTTTTAATTGAGATAAACCCTTTCTATTTCACGGTGTAATCCCCGGGTTCCGTTACGCTCATTCAAAAAAGTATTTTTTTTTTTAAATGGAGATCAGATTCAAAAAGTTTTCCTGTAAATCACAAGTTGTAATTAAAAACAAAATTCTTTTATTTTAGGTGATGACGTATCAGAGATAAATGTAAGAAGTTAATGAATTTGAAGTAAATTACGTGCGTAAACTAAAGGATCTTATTTTCAGACACTAACCCTTTGCGAGCGAACGTTAATTAAAATAACCGTGAACTTTTTTAATCACACAAATGTAGCTCTTTTGGTTTTCTATGTATTTTACAAAGATTTCTGACGATCATCATGACGATACGCTGAAGGTTGGCAATCACCATGCCAATTTTATTTTTTTCTGTAACCGCTCTAAACAGGGACTTAGTGCTATAGAAACCACTCTCTGAAGTATCAAGACACTTGTCAAGTTTTCAAAGGAATGTCACTACCAATGTATACAAGTCACTTAAAGTTTATTATTTGGTACTTAAAATATGTGAAAAAAAAACACTTTTATTAACGCTTAAATGACATTATTGTACTGCTTTACACTAGTGATTTACAATCATGACAATTTTGATTTTGTTCGCAACCGCTCTAAACAGGGATTTAGTGCTATAATTGAGCTACTCTTCAAAGTTTTTTAGCCAATCTTCTTCCGACGCTACTTATAATATAAAACAAAATAATTAAATTCTTAATCAAACACCTAAAAAATATTTAGAATGTAGTACAAACTCAAATAATTATCATATAGCTCACTCCTTTCAACAATGTCATTTATCACTTGATTTAAAACATGATTTTTCAGGAAATTGTTTTTAAAGTAAAAAAAATAATACAATGTCTTAAAAATAAATATCAAGCCACTTATTGAACTGTTTACTGTGCAACAGACCTTTTTATTTAAAACTTTAATGTTTTTCTCCATTTGAACAATATATATTATATTTAAAAAAAATATTAATCAACACATTTTCTTCAAAATGCAAAAACATTATTTTCTGCCCTGTAGCGGATAAATATTAGGTTAAACATATGCCGCTTTTGCTGGGATATAGCACATTTTCTGGGCATTCTATGCACAGCTGAAAATTGTCGATTTTTGATATATGACGTTCTTGAAAGGAGTGAGCGATATATACTTTTAAATCCACCTACGAAAGGGTTAAGGAAAAGTAATTGAAAATTTACTGTTTTAAGACATCACAAAATGTTTTATGCGTAATAAGAGTACTTTGTACAACGCGTGGAAATTGCTTGAAGAGATATTTTAATTAAAAATCTGGATAACGCTACGATCTCCTAATAAAGTCTTCGTATTATATAAGACAAACTACTAACAATGAAATAAATACGATTGAAAAATATAATTAAAACATTTGGTATGTAGGTACTTTATGGAATAACACTTCGATATGGTCACTTTTGAATTTATCATAAAAACACCAATAATTTCAAGATCTGCGGGTGTTCTTATCGACAGATAATACAATTTTTTTTTAAAAACCAACTATTTTAATATTTTTAACTAATCAAATAATTTAATGTGAAACATAAGTTATTTTTTCCATTTGAAAAATATTCCTATAGTGGGTAAATATTAAGTTTAATATATGCCGCTTTTGCTGGGATATAGTAAATTTTCTAGGCATTCTGAAAATACGCACAACTGAATATTGTCGATTTTTGATATATGACGTTGTTGAAAGGAGTGAGGGATACTCCATTTTTAGAAATATTTTTCGTCCTACACTTTGACAAACGCTAACATAAAGCTTGAAATGTTTTTAATACATAATGTAAGTATTCGTTAAATGGGGAGTGCAGTATTCAAAGTCGTGTAGGAATTAAATGGATTTATGCTCTGCTTCATTTCGGTTCTTAATTAAAAGGAGATTTATCGTTGCACGATAATTGTGTAGTGGATCATTTTTACACAAACAGCTCTTTGTGACTCACTTATCCAGTTATAAAGCCAATTAAACAAACAAAATGTCTAAACGACTCATAAATAACTTATATTTAAAAGCAAGTATTAAAAATCACTTACTCTGCGTTAAAATAATTTGGCGAAATTGAATAGTTATGAAATTTATCACCAGAAAAATGTTCATTTTGTTCAGTTGATAAAAAAAAGGTTAGGTGACATGTAATGACAGAAAATCACAGGCGTACAAAATAAAATAGGGAAGGTAAGATGAATATATGTGACCAGGATTTTTTTTATTTTTTGTGACCAGGATTTAATGCTGTTGATAAAATAGGTAAGGTAAGATGAAAATTAAGCATTGATTCAAACACATTAAATGTTTGATGCAGAATCAGTTATTAAGTAAACATAAAATATATATATATATATATATATATATATATATATATATATATATATATATATATATATATATATATATCATATATATATATATCATTCGAACATCTATCAAACATCGTTTTGCCACTCATTCGTCTGAGGGATCGCATTTCATCTGCATTGAGTCTGCTACTACAAATTTAACCACATAAAAATATGGTCAAAAAACTACACAGGTTAAAAAAAAGTACTCAAAAAATAAACAAGTAAAATAAAAATAAAATGTTCTAATAATTTTTCTAGAGGTCTAGTCAAATTAATTTTGGTAATTTAAAAAGTCGCGTATATTCGGAAAAAACCGAAAGCTTTGTAAATTACAATTAGCTTGTGATTTAGGGGTGATATCGAGTCAGCACTCTTCAACTAATTGGCCATTTAAATCTTAGCAGACCGCCCTGGCTGCATTTATGGGAAAAACTAATTATAAAACATGAACGAAAACAAGGGTATAGAAAATACGAAGTCGTATATTTTGACAGATCCAAAAACGCAATGTTGATCAATAGTTTCACTAACAATATGTTGAGTGTGTCGCAATACTTATTCACAAATCTGGATTATCTCCAATTTTAGGAGTTATGTATTTTAATTTTAATTTTAATGAAGATAATGTAAATTTGTGAGTATTTGGACATACTCAAAATGTTTTTAATAAATTACCTGTTCAAATTATAAAGTAAAATAAAAAAAAATAAAAGGATATTTACTGGCGTTTCTCATGTATGTGATTATTATCCAGGATTCGGAACTCAAATACAAATATAAAGTGATAATAGAGATTCTTTAATTTTTATTAAAGGCACTAACTTTATGATTTTCCATTTTATAATTAAAATATAACTTTGTTTTAAAAAATTATAAATATTTTATTTTAACTTAATTATAATGTCTACCGGTTTCGAAGCTAACCGCTTCTTTAGACTTGTACAAGTAAGACAAGTATTAATCAGTTTTGATGAATAAGCGATTGGCTTCAAAACCGGTAGACATTATAATTGAGTTATAATAAAATATTTATAGTGATTTAAAGTTATATCATAATTAAAAGAGTTTCTGCTTAATAAAAAAGCTTCTTCGTCTCACCAATAGATGTACTAGTAAAAATTCTAGTGATTCATGTACAATATTTTAAAATATGATCAAATATTAAGAAATTTATTAATAATTAAGAAAATTTAGAAATACATACAAATTTAAATTCAGATAAAACATTGATTAATAATTTATTGTTTCAAAATACGTCACCATTATTATCAACGTTTCCTTTTACAAAAAAATCTTGTTCCTTAACCCCCCTCCCTATATATATATATATATATATATATATATATTGACCTATATATATACACCTAAATTTATATATATTTTTGTTCGTTAGTTTTCATTTGTACCAGAAGATGAAAACATCTGTCGTTTTTTAAACTAAATAAAATAAAACTCATGAACTTGGTATATTCAAGTGTTTAATTTTAATTAAATATTATAAAAAATTCTAGCTAACTAATCATACTCGTATATAGTATATTTAAGACCTATTTCCTAATACAGTTAA